>NC_134900.1:24807478-24849978 GCF_041734735.1 Babylonia areolata | reverse complement strand
ACGGTGTTTCGTTGCAAAAACCCACCAATACAATCACTCCATCAGTGGAGGGGTAATTCAGCGAACACACGCGCTGAAGGCAATGATTTTTGGCACATAAACGATGCCTCCGGGGGACAGTTCTGTGACGTGGGTCCCCCAGTCGGCAATACCTCTGCTGCGGGAATTAGCAAAGCTAATCACAGGGGACTTTGATCAAAGGGAACCCCCCCAACGGTTTCCATGGCTAACGTGCACTGGTCAGTGTTTCTGTTCATCCATCTTGGCTGACAAGCTCTTCTTAGCGTGTGCGGTTACCGAGAGCGCTTTTGGCCAAGAGAAAGGAAGCGACAAAGACCTTTGGCTGAACAGTTGTGTTGGATGTGACGATTCGCGTGTAACGCATTTTGCAGTCGCTCGGAAAGAAAATGACTATTTACCAAGGATAGACATTGCGCTGGTGCTTGTGTGTGTGTGTGTGTGTGTGTGTGTGTGTGTGTGTGTGTGTGTGTTCCATATGACCACTCGCATGTAACGCATTATGCAGTCGCTCGGAAAATACGTCTGTTTGAAAAGGATGGACATTTACGTTGGGTTTTTTCTCCTAATGTGAAGAGTCGCGAGTAACGCTTTATATTATGCAGTCTCTCGGAAAGTATTATTATTATTATTATTATTATCATTATTATTATTATTATCATTATTATTAATATTGTTGTTGTTGTTGTTGTTAGTATTATTACTGTTATTAGTATTATTGTTGTTGTTATTAATATCACCATTATCATTATTATTATCATGTTGTTTGTGATGACTTTCATGCGTGTAACGCTTTATGCAGTCTCTCGGAAAGAATACGACTGCTTAATAACAAGGATGCTTTTCTCGGTCCCATGTGCTTATGTTGCCTCCACATGATGTCAGCAATGATGGAGGTCATTGCAGATATGTTCCGCGCTCATGGAAACACTCTGATCGTAAGCCTAAAGCAAATACATATATGCTTTTACCTACTCCATATTCAAACTCGCAAGGGATAGCAAACTGTAAACGAAGCTTCACGGGGAAAAAAAGCGGAATAAAAACTGGGCGGTGTTCCTCCCTCATAAGAGCATGCAAAATATCAACATAAAGCACAATAATTTTATGCCTGTGGTGTGTGTGTGTGTGTGTGTGTGTGTGTGTGTGCGTGTGTGTGTGTGCATTTCTGACTGACGTAAAGTGCTACATATTATCTGCAGTATGATCACTGACATACCAAGACTCTGAAGCTGCGGTGTTGGAGATCAAAATATCGGAGAAGTAGCAAGTCATGTTTTCCTCCGACCACACATGAGGCAGACAGAAGGAAGTGGGGGGAAAGAATAAATGAAGGAATGCAGAGATGAAAGAAAGTAAGAAAGAATGCAAGAACTATAAAAAAATAATAATAAAAAAAATAAAACAAAGAAAAATACAAAACAAAACAAAAAACCCACATAATTTGCGCTTCAACTGAAATTTGCGGAAAATCGCAATCCCCATCTCTTGACAACCAGTTTTTATATTTGTATTCGCATTTCTTTTTATCACAATAGATTTTTCTATGTGAAATTCGGGTTGCTTTTCACAGGGAGAGCGCGTCGCTACACTACAGCGCCACCTTTTTTTTCTTTTTTTCTTTTTTTCCCCCCCTGCGTGCAGTTTTATTGTTTTTCCTGTCGAAGTGGATTTTTCTACAGAATTTTGCCAGGAACAACCCTTTTGTTGCCGTGGGTTCTTTTACTTGCGCTAAGTGCATGCTGCACACGGGACCTCGGTTTATCGTCTCATCCGAATGACTAGCGTCCAGATCATCACTCAAGGTCTAGTGGAGGGGGAGAAAATATCGGCGGCTGAGCCGTGATTCGAACCAGCGCGCTCAGATTCTCTCGCTTCCTATGCGGACGCGTTACCTCGAGGCCATCACTCCACTACGCTAATAGCAAAATATATGGACGCTGGTGTGCCATTTTCTAACTCAACTGGACATTGATGTATATTTCGTAATCCCTTTGGACGTGGATAACAGAGGAAATAAACCTCCCACAGGCTCCTGGTAGATCCATGGATAAATGTATAGCCTGGCATTTATTCCGTCGTTCTGATAACCTCCAGTTGCTACGACCTTCACTGAACAACCGGCACGCCATTGTATGCTGGTTAGTTAGCAGCACAGCCAGTGCAGCAGCAGTTTCACTTTTGTGCAACAGCGTTGGCTCTCGAAAATTTGTCACCACTCGATAAAACACGACAGACGTGTGGAAATGTGATCTATTGACAGGTTAAACAACGCCATACACGGTCGTCAATGACTTTCTATCGATTACTCAGCAGGCTGTGACGGTGTTTGTTTCCATTGTAGCATTTCGTCGTTTGTTACTGCCCTTCTCCATTGGTCTCTAGCTTTCGTTATGAGCATTTGCTGTCAAACGAAAATCGATGTTTTCACTCCGTTTGTGACTGGGTTTCCGAACGTTGTTGTCGTTCAAAGCATGGCATGTCCCCCTGACTGTGCGCCTTGTGTGTGTGTGTGTGTGTGTGTGTTTGTGTGTGTGTGTGTATGCGTGCGTGTGTGTGTGTGTGTGTGTATGTGCCCGCTCTTCCCGTCCCCTGTGGTGGAAAGAGTCGAGTTATTGATGACAACCGTTCGTGTCAAACCATCAGCACAAAGACCGAAAAAAAAAAAAAAAAGAAAAGAATAAGCAGACAACGCGAACCTATACCGAAAACAAACCCTATTTACGCTTGATTTAAGAAAAAAAAATCGTTTTCGGAAAGTTCACATTCCCCCGAAAATGTGCAAAGTATTATTCTTCAACGTTTTCATTTTCCTGTGAAGCAGCCTTATTTGTACAACTTCGTACCTGGTTAGCCCAGATGAACCACCCTGCTCTATGCAGACAAACCTTGAATGACCCCCGGCTGTAAATTTCCACCCCATCCAATCCAGTTCATACCTTCCTTCTGATAGTGGATATGGGGATCGTTCTGAGCTTGCACGAAATGAGTCCTGGGGGGTGGGGGTGGGGAGGTGGTCAATTTGGCCCAGGTAGAGTTGACTCCCTTCCACTATTTCATATTCACTTTTAGTGACGGGGGAAACCATAGTAGTCTGACAGGCGCAGTTGCCGAGTGGTTAAAGCGTTGGACTTGCAGTCTGAGGGTCCCGGGTTCAAATCTCGGTAACGGAGCCTGGTGGCTAAAGGATGGAGGGCGTGCTGCCTTGAATACACATACCCATATTCATATCAAAACGTATGTTACAACTCTCAATCTGCATATTTGCTCCCCGCGCAGCCACCTCCACCCCTACCCCCACCCACCGACCCACCCCCGCCCTTCTCTCTCTCTCTCTCTCTCTCTGTCTCCTCTCCCAAAGGTCTCATAGCACAGTCACACACACACATATACGGGCGCGCACGCACGCACACAGACGCGCGCGCGCGCACACGCACACACACACACACACACACACACACACACACACACACACACACACACGTGCACATTAATAAACAAGCATCCATTCTGAAGCAGCTGAACCAGCTTCTTCAATAAACAGTTATCATTTGCATATCCTTCTTTCCTGCAATGACAACAACTGCAGCGAAGATGTAGTAGAAGAAAAGGAGGGAATAGGGAACGGAGGAGGAGAAGACGGAAAAAGCATAAAGGGAGATTCCGAAAATAAGGTAAACAAAAAGGAGGAGGAGGTGGTGGAAAAGGATGAGGAGGGGAAGGAGGAGGGTGAGAAGGAGGAGGAGGTGATGGTAGAAAAGGAGGAGGAAGGGGAGGGGAAGGAGGAGGGTGAGAAGGAGGAGAAGGTGATGGTAGAAAAGGAGGAGGAAGGGGAGGGGAAGGAGGAGGGTGAGAAGAAGGAGGAGGAGGAGGAGAAGAAAGAAGTTGAAGAGGTAGAGAAAGGGGAAGAAGAAAATGAAGAAAAAGACGATGAAAGGGTAAGAGTGGGCTGGTAAATGAATACAAGTGACTTGATCACGGATCAAATTAATATTTGAGATGATAGAAATTAAAAGTCGTGATCTACGTGGTGGTTTTTTTGTTTGTTTTTTGTTTTGTTTTGTTTGTTGTTGTTGTTGTTGTTTTGTTTGTTTGTTTGTTTGTTGTTGTTGTTTTTCTTCTTCTTTCTTTTTTCTTTCTTCCTTTTCTTTCTTTTTTTAAAATTAATTTTTATATGTTTCTATCGGAAAAAAAATAATGTAGATGCCGAGTTTTATTTTCTGTAATGTACAAAGACTGGACTGCCATTCCAGATCCTGTTCAAGATGTGGGTAACCAACTGCACTGCGAAACAGATGGACGTCACAAATATTAGTATTACTACTGCTACTACTGCTGCTGCTGCTATCTTTATGTATCTGTTCATGCATCTGCATTATGTTATCTTTTTCTTGAAAGCTTTCAAGACTTTAACCACGATACTGCTCACACACACACACACACACACACACACACACACACACACACACACATACACACACACACACACACACACACACACACACATACACACACACACACACAAACAAAAAACAAAAACAAAAAACAAAACAAAAAAAACCAACTTATTGTATTGTTTTGTATTGTCACAACAGATTAAGCGTAAAATTTGGGCTGCTGTCCCTATGGAAAGCGCATAGTTTGCAATGTAGAGCCCGGTTTTCTTCGTTTTTCTGTCTGCAGGATTATTTGTTTTCCGATCAAAGTGAATTTTTCGACAGAATGAGCCAGGGACAGCTCTTTTTTTCTTTTTTCTTTTTTTTTGTTGCTGCTACGGGTACTCACGGATCTTCGGTTTGTCGTCTCGTTCGAATGGCAACCGTACAGACTACCGCTGAAGGTCTGATGGAGGGGAAGAAAATACTGGTGCATGGCCATTGTGGGATTTGATACAGTGCGCTCAGATTCTCTCGCTTCCTGGGCGAACGCGTTACCGTAAGGCTATTATTATGGAGTCTCCCGTCGGACCGACAAATGAGTAGGCAGGCAGGCTTATTCGTCGGTGTTTGTCTTCATATGTGAGAAGATGCCGATTCTGGATGCGCAGCACTTCCCACAGGTGTTGCAATGGAAAACGTCTCCAAAAGTTGAGCCACGCTTCCTTCGCTCACGCTTCTCCTTAATGGCCAGCGTTCTCTTGTTTTCAAACGTCTTTATGCCACTAGATCACAGCATCCTCCAGCGAGAGCGGGCAAGGGCATCAGTTTCCCAGGAAGCAATGTCTATGTCACAGGCTTTGAAGTTTGTCTTCAAGGTGTCCTTGAAGCGCTTGCAGGGTCTTCCAAGTTCGCGTTGGCCTTCCTTAAGCTGGCCATACAAGAGCATCTTCGGGATCCTGCTGTCTGTCCAGCGTAGCTGGCACTGAATCAGCAGGCTTTCGATGCTGGGCAGGCCGCTCCTCTCTAGGACCTGGAGGTTGGAGACCCTGTCTTGCCACTTTATGCCGAGGATCTTTCGTAGGCATCTCTGGTGAAACTGCTCAAGTTGTTGAATGTGATGGCGATACGTCGTCCATGTTTCACAGCAGTACAACAAGTTGGTCAGCACAACAGCTCTGTAAGGCTGTACCATTCCACGTAATCTACTTGACATTTAATGTATTCCAGGCAATCGAGTGCATCGGGTAAAACTTCACCCGTGCGCGACCAAGTTTGAAAGAGTCTCATGCAAAATGGTTGACACGCTTTAGAAAAAAAAAAAAAAAGTAGACGCATGACTGCCTGAGCGCCCACATTAAATCTTTAGCGATGCGTGCATGAAATGGGGTTAAACAATGAAAATTCCGACTGACGTGGGCTGCTCCAGATGGAATTGTTCCGTTTCCAGCACACTACTTTCGGTTCTGCAAACTTTTTTTTTTCAGATGGTGAGCAAAAGTAAGGTTTGGATCGATATATACGTACTGGTAGCGCAAGGGGCAAAGGCCTTTTACTGAATGACCCGACCCATTCTTATTCTTTCTTCTTCTCTTTTTCTCTCCCTCTTTCTCCCCTCCCTCCCTCTGTGACAGCCAGGTTATTATTTCAGAACCATACCAGGCATCTGGCAATTCCCTTTCCCTCCCACCCTCCCTCTTTGACAAGCAGCTTAATATTTCCATATAACTTGCTAACTCTCTATCCCTCAGAACAACGGTAGATGTGTTAAGTCGGCCAGTATGCTAATATCTCCACCGTTAGAAAGTAATGATTCATTCATTCATTCATTCCCTTCCTCCATAACAACCCCTTAATTTAAGAACCATATTATGCAACTGGTAACTCTGCTGGTCCTTGTCTGATGAAACAATGTACAGAGCTGGTTTGCACGAGCGATCTTAGCAGAGCTAAGTTTGCTTAGAGTTAAGAATATTCCTAAGTTTTGCTTGTTCCGAAGGCTATATATGGACTATTCATAATGCTAAGCAAACTTAACGCTGGTCTCGTTTTGGAAGAGAAGCACCACAGTGAGTTGAATGCAGCTTTAAATTTGTCTGTTTCACAGAAGAGACCTTTGTGCGAACACGGGCTACGATTATTAATTAGCAAGGCGGCGTGATGTCTGCTATCTGCGACTTTAATTTTCAAAGACAGCTGCCAGGTTTTTAATGCCTCAGATTTATTCCCGAAATGACGTTCAGTCCCCACTTCCATGAATTAAGTGACAGAACTGTTTTTACTTCCTGTTGTGGTTGGCCTTCTTCTTCTTCTTCTTCTTCTTCTTCTTCAACGTCATCATCATCATCATCATCATTAGTAGTAGTAGTAGTAGTAGTATCAATGTTCCTCTTAACTCACTTGATTTTTTACAAAAATAATTAATCACAGAAGAGTCGTCTTTACGTCTTTGTGGATACTGTAATGAACACCTTAGGAACTATTACATTGATATACATGCATGTATATATGAACACAATGTATTCCACACGCATAACACAAACGCCGCACACGCGGCTTACACACGACACAGTACCAGTATCTCTCTCAGCCATGTTGACATTCAAAACTTGGGGGCTGCGTCGCGCTCCTCTGGATCTCACCACCGGGATCACATGACTGGTACTTTTCCATCATGCACTGATGTATTATCGATAATTCGATCGGGGAGGCACAAACATTAATTAACGAGGAACCCAGTAGCACTATGGTATAGTCATGTGTCGTCGGAACTTTTTTTTTTTTTTTTTCTAGAGTTCAGCTGCTCAAAAAGTTATTTGAAATCAAGGGGGGGAGTCTCACTTCAGAGAATTCCAAAATGCGAGAGGGCTCGTCAGCCTCTCTATCACTCTCTCTCGCTGTCTCTGTCTGTCTGTCTGTCTGTCTGCGCGCACTCTTGTCTGTTTGTGTGTGTGTGTGTGTGTGATTCCCTCCCTTTTTTGCAACACACACACACACACACACACACACACACACACACACACACACACACACACACACACACACACACACACTGCGCGCGCGTATGAGCCATTCAGCTCATTTTATTTTCAATAAACACGAGCTAATAAAACTTGGATCAATAGCACGACATCACAGCATTCTTCCTCTACCTCGTCCTCACCGTAATTTTATGTGCCTCTCTCTCTCTCTCTCTCTCTCTCTCTCTCTCTCTCTCTCTCTCTCTCTCTCCTTTCAGCCCCTCCCCTCTCCCTCCTTTCCTCTCCCTCCTTTCCTCTCCCTCTTTCTCATTCCCCCTCTCATTCTCTCTCAACCTCTTACCCCTGTGTCTAACCCGCCATCCACCCCTTCTCTCTCTCCCCCTCTTTCTTTTTGGGACCACTCTCTCTCATTTTCTCGCTTCAGAATAGCAGCTCTTATAAAAGTGCAAAGCTGCATGAAATAGCTTTTAACCACCGGTATATGGGCAACTTGATCACCGCTGCGAATCTTGTAGACTAACGCTTCGAAAGGCTTGGAGTGTTGGTGGATATGGAGGAAGGTCACTTTGATATACTGTGATCGGGTATGAACAAAATATTGTTTTAGACAACTGTTCTCACTCATGAACGTAGGAGTGATGATTTGGTGATTGTTCCATCGGAGATGTTCTTCCTTTGAGACTCTGAACGATTTTATCCTCTAGAAAGTGATAATTCAGTGTTCCATCCTCTTAAAGATAGGAAACGATTATTCGGTATTATATCATCTGTATGAAAGAAAATGAGTATATGATATTCTTCCTCTTCTTCCTCTTCTGCTACTGCCATTATTGCTACTAGTAGTAGTACTACTACGATTACTTCTACTACTACTACTACTACTAATTCCTTCTCCTCCGCTTCCTCCTTCCTATCATCTCCCTCTCTCTCACTCTCTCGCTCTTCTTCCCCCCCCCCCCCCCCCATCCCCGTGTGTGTGTGTGTGTGTGAAAACCAGAGAGAGATCAGTATTTAAACGGGTCAACACACACAGAAGTGCACTTGTAGAAACAGCATTGTCACACGCTGGGGAAGCCAGAACGAAAAAAAAAATTCTGTTGTATCTGCCTCCTGAAACTCTCCTCCCTCCCCTGGGCCATCTCATCTGTTGTTCTCCGCTGGATGTCAGGCAGCGTTCATGTCACTGGTCGTCCGTCCACGTGACCTTAAAAGTCAGGCGGAAACATCACTCACTGAACGTGCGGACCCAATATCGTCGGTCTGAATTAACGCACACATTAGTGTCAGCTGGAGCCCACGACGCGTCAGGTTTCCTGCATGTGCTTCCGCTGGTGGAACGTGCTTTGTGGCGGGCTGATTTCAGAACTCAAGCCGTGGAAATGAGACTTTATCGCAATATGCCAAACATTGGATGATAATTTTTTTAAAATTATTATACTGATGATATCGACAATGAAAAAGTACGCCAAACCACCAGGCAGAACATTGGACCATGATTTATGAAGATCTGCTGTCATCAGTTCATTAAGTAAAGAAAACTACGCTGGTATAGCCAAGTGTGCTTCTGTCAAATTCAAATCCATCGTCTTTTACTGGAGGTTTGTTTGTTTGTTTTTTTGTGTGTTTTTTCGGACGGCTTTAGTCGGAAGAAAGCAAGGGATCGCGGCATTCTGTCCGTCCACTGCAAGCTCCCCATTCACTGAATATCTTCCTTCCAACAGTTCTCTCTATATAGATGAAAGCAATGTCATGGTTATTGTTTTTTTTTTCAAAACGGTTCTTGAATTTCTCTTCAAAAACGTTTAACCCAGAACCATTTTCCTTACCCCAATTCCCATCAACCATAGCTATGAATTCAGACTCTTTCCCTCCCTCCCTCCGTCCTTCCCTCCCTCCCTTCTCCTCTGTCCGTTTGTGTGTCTCTGTGCTCTGTGTGTGTGATGTCAGTGTTAAAAAAAAAAAAAAAAAAAAAAAGTCACACACACGGATGCGCAAGTACAGAAGCGTGTTTGAATCATATTTCTAGCGCGGTTGAATGATCATTAAGGCAATAAGCAAAGCACGAAATGACGCCTCTGCCTAACAAAACTCCACCCACCCTCCTCTCAGCCATCTCATCTGTTATTCTCAGCAGGGTGTCAGACAGCAGTCATTTCACCGGTCGTCCGCAAGACCCTACATCAGGCGGAAACACCACACACTGAACGTGCGAACCGAATGACGTTGGTCTGAATGAACGCACATTAGCGTCAGCTGAATCCACAGGGCTACAGCATCAAAGTGCCGTTGAGTTGTCAGGTTTCTGGCACGTTCTTCTGCTGGTGAAATTGACACAGACGAACAGACAGACGGATGGACTGACTGAATTTTATATAGATGGATCTGTATCTGTCTATGAGTGTCCTTCTCTCTCGTTCTCTCCCTCTTTCACTCTCTTTTAATTAGTTCCACCTCTGCCTCCTGTACCCCACCCATCCAATCTCTCTCTCTCCCCTCTTCTTTACTTCTTTCTCTCCATCCCTCATCTCTCTGCACGTGAGGAATCTGTATTCACTAGAGAATCGTGTTGGCCTTGATATTTCCAGCGCAGTCCACTGAGCTGTTATGCAATGAGCGAAACATTAGGCAGAAATGTTGCCTCTGCCTCCCCAACCTCACCCCTACCCTATGCACCCCCGCCATTCCCTTCTCTCATTCCCATCTCATCTGTTATTCTCAGCAGGGTGTCAGACAGCAGTCATTTCACCGGTCGTCCGCAAAACACTACATCAGGAAGAAACATCACGCACTGAACGTGCGAACCGAATGATGTTGGTCTGAACTAACGTACATTAGCGTCAATTGGATCCACGGGGTTACAGCATCAGGGTGCCATTTAATTGTCAGGTCTCTAGCACGTTGTTCCGCTGGTGTAGACTGTGCGTGATATACCCATTTGTGTTTCAAAGCGAGCCAGGTAATATTTGGCTAAAGTGTGCCATGAGCAACCAGAACCAGTCCCCCTACATAAGCAGTGGTAGTGACTTCAGCATTTGTACCCCAGAGAAGGCATTCCCTCTTTCCCAGCCTCAGGCATCTCCCATCCTCTCTCTCTCTCTCTCTCTCTCTCTCTCTCTCTTATATATATATATATATATATATATATATATATATATATATATATATATATATATCCTTCTCTGTCTATTTCTCTTGCAAACGTAGTTGCCCACAGAAATATTATTTTAACAGGAATAATATCAACAAGTAACAACTCTAAACAGCGTACAAACATTTCCGTACAAAACTCTTAGTTCATTTTACAGATGTGATACAATGCATGGTGATTTGAGAAATGAAGCATGTTTTAAACTGTCTCTCCTCACCTCTTATTTCTCTGTTCTTCTTCTCTCTCTTTCTCATTCTCCCCTTTTCCCTCTTGGTCTGATAGTAATCAAAGTGCTATTGAAAATTTTGATTTACTAGCACATGAATATTAAAAATTTTGCGCATGATGATGAAAATCTGGAAACTTTAAATGTTGCATAAAATCGTTACGATAATTATTACGAGAATGTTTTTATTTGTCTTTCAAGACAACCTACTACATTGCACACGACAGTGTACCCCAAAATTTCACAATACACATTTCTGCACCAAACTGCTATTAATCTAAAAGAATATCGGTTTTCTTACAAAACATAAACACTTGAAAGGTAACGGTTTCCATTATATCAAATATCTGAGAATCGTTTTTCAAAGAATAAAATGAGTTTTTAATGTGAACCCTGTAAAAATTGAAAGATTTTTGTTCACACAATTAATGTGGATTGGTGCATTCTGTAGTCCAGAATTCATAAATCTGGAACGAAAAGAAGAACAGTGCCAAATCCATAAAATGTGGCAGATGCAAATATCCGCCCTCCACTTCCCCATCCTTCTCATCAATTGGAAGCAAGGCACATTGATAGGCTTTTCCTGATATTAACTGGGGGGAAACAAAACCACAAAAGAATTGCTAAAAGGCACACGCTTTTCCACAGCTACGACAGAGGAGGGGGTGGAAGGTGGGGTGGGGGGTGGGGGAATCATTGGAAGCAACTACGAGAATGCGTCATTGGAAGGATAGTGAAATTTGATTCCATACGTCTGAGTTCCCATAATTAGATATCAGCGAGTGGTGACAAGACGAAATATTAGGACTGCTTCCTTTCCGTTTATCAAGTAACTCCCAACATGCAATGAGCATCAGCGTAATGTTATGCAGTAATGTGATTATCAAGGATTTTTATTTTTATTTTTTTGTTTTAGCCATAGAAGTACATAAGAGTATTTAAGTCAACAACCCAGATTTGTAGCCAGAAAGTTTACATTGAAGGACCCACTATATAAATCATGGGCCTCATTTTCTGCCAGACGAACGCGATTTTTTGTATGTTTCCCAGGAGGAAATATTTCACTGTATGAAAAATGGATTCGATTTTTCATCAGTCAGAAACAAAGAAAATACTTTACGTCCATACGTCCCGAAAACGACTACTTGTGAACGTCCATTTCTTGTGGACATTCACAAAAAGATGACTATGTCTAGTGCGCCCATTGTAGACAGTTATAGATTACCACACTCAGTATGCGTACTGTGGACAGTCACAGATGACCACACCCACCCAGTAAACCTATACATTGCGGATGTCCACAAATGGCCACACATCAGAATATTTACAGGGTTTCATAACAAGCTATCCCGTGTTCGGCAAAAAAAGAAAGAAAAAAAAAGAAAAAAAAAACAAAAAAGCAGGCACACAAAAGTGGAGTGTTCCAAAAACCCGCTGTCTCCCATTCTTCGACCACCCGAATATCACATGTGTCTTGCCTCCCTTGCCACCTCATCTGTTAACTCTCAGCAGGCTGTGGGGATAAAGTGGTCCCCTTTCAGCAGGCGTCCAAATGGCCGTGGCCAGGCGGAAACATTACGCTCTCCCAACGAGTTAGCCGTGTGGGGGGTTGACACAATTAACGCGCAGCAACAACCACTGGCATTGAAAAGGTGGGAGAATTAGAGAACTATGTAGAACTGCCTACGTTGTTGTTTGTGCATATTTTTTCTTCTGCTGAGTCAGTGGCTTTTTGTGCGTGTGTGTGTGTGTGTGCGTGTGTGTGTGTTTGCATACAAACGTGCGTGTTTGTCAGTGGGCGCGTTTTGTATCCTGACAAATGGTATGAAAGAAGCCATTGCGAGTTTCATTAACTATCATTGCCATGCTCTTGTAACTCTGGCGGTATTTTATTTATTTATTTATTTATTTTTATGATTATCTCCACTCCTTTGACCTCTTTCTCGCCCCCCCCCCCCCCCCCCCCCCACCGTCAGAGAGAGGGTGATTTGGGGAGGGAACAACGTAGTTTTGCCCGAGGTGACACACAGTTACGTCAGATGAAGTGGAAGTAAACGAGGACAGAGGACCCATTGAGTTTGCTCTGAAATTCTTGTTCTGCTGTTGAGGTGGTGTCATTGACATTTTGATAGAACTCTGGTACTCTCTCTCTCTCTCTCTCTCTCTCTCTTCGCACTGAACGAAACATTTGTTAATTCAGACAAATACGACTACCATGCATTTAAGGACTATGATACATATGTAGCTAAGGCAGTTAAATTATCATCTAACGCCAGAAACTCTGGTGGGGTTATTGTGTTTGTACGCAAGGTATTTTCAAAGTAAGTGAAAAGAATCAAAGTAAAATATGAACACTTGGTGATTTTGGAAATAAACAAATTGTTACTTAAGTTGGAAAAAAATGTTTTCCTGATTTGTCTATACATTCACCCATATGACAGTAAATACTGGAATACTGCAGAACATGGATATGGCATAGAAGTTCTGGAACAGTGCATTGTAGATCTGCACGAGCAGGCAAAAGATTTTGATCTGATGATAATAGGAGATCTAAATGCACGGACTGGTTGTGTAAACACTCTTTCCTCAGCTGACAGCACCGAAAATGACAAGTGGGATTGGTCGTATTTTCAGGAAGATGACTTGTTTAAGAGAAAATCTGATAACAGAGAAAAGAACGCTTTTGGTAAAGATTTGTTAGATGTGTTCCGGATTTGATTGTGTTATTTTGAACGGGTTATGTCATGTTGGTTTTGATGATTCATTAACATTTGTCTCGTCGACAGGTGGAAGTACCATAGATTATGTTATAATGTCCAGAGAGTTGTGTGTTATGAATTTTGTACGCTCATTGAAGGTCGTTTCATTTATTGACTCACCGCATTTCCCTGTATCGTTTACAATTGCTAAAAGTGAAGACACTGCTTGTACTGAGAAAGTAAATGATATTAAATGGATTAATAGATTAGCTTGGGATCAAACAAAGGAGAACAGTTTCAGAGAAAATCTTTATTCAGACGATTTACAGACTATGTGTGTACATGCGTTTTCTCTTTTGGATTACAGTGTAAATGAGGCTTTGGAACTATTCAGTAATGTACTGCTGAGAGCGAGTGAATGTATGAGGAAGCGTGTGTGTGTTGGGAGTGATCAGCGAGATGCCCCATGGTTTGATGCTGAATGTAAAGATGCAAAACACAAAGCCAGACAATTGTTAACAATGTTAAGACAAACCAAGGATGATAAGCACTGATTACCCTATGTGAAAGCTCGGAAGGAATATAAGGATTTATGTAAGGTAAAGAAAGTCAGCTATAGACGTGATAAAGCCAGACGTCTAGCATCACTGAGCAAAGACAGCAAACAGTTTTGGAAAGAAGCAAAGCAAGTGTCTGGAAGAAGGAAAATAGGAGTATGTAAAGACATTAAAGAAAATGAATGGTTTGAACACTTTCGGAATTTATTTACTCAGAACGAGGTTATCACTACTGATAACAGAGCCATTAGTTAAGTGCAACCAGAGGAATCAAATATATCTGATGAACTAAGTCATGATATTTCAGAACAAGAAGTTGCAGATGCTATTCGGAAATTTAAAAAAGGCAAGGCTTGTGGTGTAGACAGTATTTTGGCAGAAATGTTAAAAGCAGCTGATAATATTGCTGTACATTTTTTAACAAAACTGTTTAACATTGTTTGATAAGGGCACGTATCCAGATGAATGGGCGAAGGCAATAACTGTTCCAATTTTTAAAAAGGGAGATAGTAGTTCAACAGACAACTATAGGGGCATGTCTTTGCTCAGTCTTATTAGCAAATGTTATACATCAGTGCTAAACGGAAGACTTGTCAAATGGGCTGAAGAAAATGATATGCTAACAGAGTCACAGGCTGGATTCAGGCGTGGTTATGCCACAACAGATCATATTTTTACTCTGAACGCAGTTATTGAGAAATCTTTATCAAAGAAGGGAGGCAAGCTTTACGCCTGTTTTGTCGATCTGAGAAAAGCATTTGACTCTGTGCTACGTCAGCCTTTGTTTGATATTTTTATTCAGAAAGGTATAAAGGGGAAATTTATGAATGCTATCATTGCTATGTATAAATGCGTTACGTCTTGTGTACGTATTGAAGATAAGTTAACTGAGTTTTTTGATTGTCCCGTTGGCGTAAGGCAAGGTTGTATGTTAAGCCCTATATTGTTTTCGTTATTTGTTAACGAAATTGCTTCAGCAGTTGAAATCAGTGGTATTCATGGAATTCAGTTTTTGCCTAATTTATTAGAGTTGTTCATTCTTCTGTTCGCGGATGATATTGTACTGCTATCTAACACTGCGATTGGTCTGCAAAATCAAATTAATATTCTGAATAATGCATGTAAAACACTCTTCTTGAATGTAAATACTGACAAGACTAAAGTGATGGTTTTTCGAAAAGGTGGCTTTTTGGGAAGATATGAAAAGTGGAATCTCGATGGAAATGCTCTAGAAGTAGTGATTGAATATAATTATCTAGGGTTTGTTTTAACAACAAAAATGAGTATAAACAAAGGAGTAGGGATTTTAGCAGCAAAAGGCAAATATGCATGCATTGACTGTATAAAATATATAACGAAGCTGAATGATATTTCCAAAGGATGTTTTTTCAAAATATTCGATGCTCAGGTACAACCCATTCTTTTGTACGCTTCTGAGATGTGGGGTCTTAACAGACTTGATAATATTGAGAAAGTTCATTCCTTTGCATGTAAACGTTTTTTGAACATAACACTTAGAGTACCAAACAAGTTTGCATACGGCGAATTAGGACGTTATCCACTGTATATAAATAGTGCAACAAGGTGTATCAAGTACTGGTTAAGGTTGCTGAATATGAATGTGCACCGATTACCCAGACAGGCATATTTGATGTTGTTTAACTTAGACGAAAGGGGAAAAAAAATGCTGGGTGTCTTTAGTAAAAAATACTTTATTTAGACTTGGGTTTGGGTATGTCTGGTTGCAACAGGGCGTTGGTTGTGAGCAAACATTTTTGTCATTATTTAAGCAAAGAATGAAAGATATATTTATGCAGGAGTGGGACGAGTCAGTAATGTCTAAAGATATATATCATAACTACAGACTGTTTAAAACTGGTTTTCAGTGTGAGCAATATTTTGAATATGTGGATAAAAAGTGTTTTAGGGACTGTTTAGTAAAATTACGGCTTGGTTTGCTCCCAATAAATGGATCATTTTTTTAGAAGAACATTCAAATGTAATTCAAATCACGCATGTAAACGTTGTAATGTAATCGAAGATGAAAACCATTTTATAAACAATTGTGTCCTTTACAATAACCTGCGGCAAAAACATCTGAACTCTGAAGGTCAGTCGTATGTTCACTTGATGAAGAATGGTTCTGTTTACAGTATTCGTAAACTATGCATTTATATATTTAATGCCCTGAAGATACGACAGGAATTCTGTGACAACAATGATGAAAGTTATAATTAATTTACCATGCACGAGAAGCACTTTTGTTCTACAGGTTAAGTTAGTACGTATTTTACATTTTGTTGTGGCTGAGTGATCACCATATTGTGTACTTTTGACCTCTTTCTAGGGGCCGGAGGCCAGGAGATTAAAGTTTTGTTCTTGTTCTCTCTCTCTCTCTCTCTCTCTCTCTCTCTCTCTCTCTCTCTCTCTCTTTCTGTGCCATAGTACATCCCAACTATCATTACATTTTGGCGTGATTGCTGTGGACGTGGTGGTGATCTTATATGTTGTCTTTTTTCTTATTTCTTAAAAAATGAATTCTTTTTATTATTTTTTTCTTTAAAGTCACCGTTCATGCACTCGGCTGTAATCAAGACTCAAGCACTGTTCTATTTGTGACTGTTCTGTCATGTGCTGAGTTAAGTTTTGCCCCGAAGTGACACCTACAGTTACGTCAGCTGTTGTGGCAATAACGAGAACACCAAGGGGCATCACATGCTGTTACCATGCTCTTGTTTTCAGCTGCTCAGCTGGCGATATTAAAAATTCGAATGGACTTTAAATACTCCCTTACTCTCCCCCCCCCCCCCCCCCCCAAGTCTCGCCCTCACCCCCATACCCCCCCCCCTCTCTCTCTCTCTCTTTCTCTCTTTCTCCTTTGCTCTCTCTCTCTCTTATTCCATTATTTGACAAACTGTTTGGCATTGATGATATTATGCCCTGTATTAAAAAAAAACAAAACAACCCACCTGTTCACTTTAAAGTTTTCAACATAATCAATTATAACAGGTCGAATGGCCAATACAATATAAAAAGAAATATTGTCTGCTCTGTCTCTCTCTCTCTGTCTCCACTTCCCCCCCCCCCCCCTCTCTCTCTCTCTCTCTCTCTCTGACACAATCAAACTTGGCAGTACATCCATCCCTCTTTCCAGTTCAGTCAAGAACCTCGGCGTCATCCTTGACAACACACTGTATATGCAAAAATTCATCAGTCAGACATGTCAATCCTGCTACTGTCAATTGCGGCGCATTAGTTCCATCCGGAAACATCTGTCCATTGACGCACCATCTAGACTTGTCGTTTCTCTCATTCTCTCTCGCCTTGACTACTGTAACTCTCTATTATCTGGTTTGCCTGCTTCATACATTCAGTCTCTTCAGCGCATACAAAACTCTGCTGCCCGACTCGCCTTCAGAAAAAAAAGATCTGAGCACATCACTTCTATTTTGCAACATCTCCACTGGCTCCCTGTCTCACACAGAATATAGTACAAGATCAGCACTGTCTGTGGCTGCCTTCACCTCTACACTCATCTCGCTCACTACGATCGACTTCGGATGCACTCTGTTTACGCATACCCAGATTCAAACACAGGACTGTTGGCCGCTGTTCTTTCTCTGTCTCTGGAACTTGCAGTTGGAATGAACTTCCTCTTTCGCTTCGTCAAGCCTCCACACTCAGCTCTTTCAAGTCTGGCCTTAAGACCCACCTCTTCCCAAAATAGCCTCCATTCCTTGCCTCTTCTTTGTCTTCAGTTTCTCCAGTTTTAGAGTTATGCATGTGTGTGAATGGTGCGAAAGCGCTTTTATTTGTCTCTACATAAGATTCAGCACTATATAAATACCATTATTATTATTATTATTTCTCTAAAAATGATTGCGTACTCTCTCTCTCTCTCTCTCTCTCTCTCTCTCTCTCTCTCTCTCTCTCTGTCTGTCTCCATGTGTCTGTGTGCCCCCCCCCACCCCTTCCCCCCCCCCGCCCCCCCCCTCTCTCTCTCTCTCTCTCTGTGGTCTCTGAGGAAGTTCGCGGTATACTGATTGAGGGCTTGTAACACCTCATTACGAAAACATTGTATTATGTATAGCTGCTAGACAATCCCAAGACTTTTTTTTTCCTTGACCATGGTTGCCCCATTCTGTCTTTTTACCTCCCAGTCAGTGTCTGTGCCTCAATCCCTATCACGCTATCCTCACTATTCCATCTCTCTCTCTCTCTCTCTTGCTGTGCCCTGTCTCTGTCCCTTCTCCACCAAAATGTCCAAGCATCCAAGAAGTGTTCTCTCTGTCTCCACCCATGCCACTGTCCTTTTTTTTCACTCTCCTTTGTGATTAGTAGAGCCAACCGTAGCAGAACTGCTCATGCGTTGGACTTCTGATTTTATGTTAACCAGTGATCAGGGTTCAAGGCCCCCATTTCGGCCTGGTGCTGTGTCCTTTAGGGGAAAGGCACTTTACTCTGGTTTTCCTCATTCCATCCAGGTATGAATAGGTACCCGACTTTGGGTAGGGAAGTTGAAAATGCTGGAAGAAAGAGGGATTACCCCACATCCAGCCCCACAACCCCTGCCTATTCCCGAACCCCAGACACAGTAAATATGAATTGACTTCCCCGATGGCCATAAAAGGTAGTGGAACCTTTAACCTATTTATTATTTTTTTAAATACTTTTTTTTAAACCTTTCTGGTTTTAGTGACTTCATTGTTGTGTTTCAGACAGGCAGTCAGGCAATAGTCATCTCACCATTCCTCCACTTTTTTTTTCTTTTTTTTTTTTTTGTCAAACAAACACAGTATTATTTGATCATATTGAGCGAGAGAGAGAGAGGCGGGTGGGGGGTGGGGTGGGTGGGTGTTGGGGTGATTTGGGGAGGGAACAACGTAGTTTTGCCCGAGGTGACACACAGTTACATAAGATGAAGTGGAAATAAACGAGGACAGAGGGCCCATTGAGTTTGCTCTGAAATTTTTGTTCTGCCGTTGAGGTGGTATCATTGACATTTCGATAGAACTCTGGTACTCCCTCTCCCCCCCCCCCCCCCCCCACCCCCCCACCCCCTCCTCTCTCTCTCTCTCTCTTTGTGGAAGAACTTTCTTGCCAAATGAATCGTGGATAATAGACATGTCTGGACCTCCTGTCCTACTATGTTCTTATCCAATTCAGCATGTTCTGTATTTTTTGTATGTCTGCCTGTATAAGTCTTTCTCGCTACCCTTTTTTTTTTCTTTCCCCACTACTTTCTGTGTGTGTGTGTGTGTGTGTCTGTCTGTCTGCCCCTGTGTGTTTTAATGTCTGTTTCTGTCTCTGTGCTTCTCCTCCATTACGTCGAATCCCGTAAGAGTAGTAGGTGCTCTCTCTCTCTCTCTCTCTCTCTCTCTCTCTCTCTCTCTCTCTCTGTGTCTCTCTCTCTCTCTCTCAATGTCTGTTTCTGTTTCTATCCTCCTCCAGCACGTCGAAGCACGTAAGAGTGGTAGGTGCTCTCTCCTTCTGTGTGTGTGTGTGTGTGTGTGTGTGTGTTCCCCAGCCCCAACTGTCCTCTTCACTTGTCTTCAGTCACCTCACGCGCTCTTTCCCAAACAGGCAATCAGACAGCCCTCGTTCCACCTTCTCTTCGAATGGGCCTGGTCAGGCAGGCACACACACACACACACACACACACACACACACACACACACACACACACACACGCAAGCAAGCAAACACACACACACACACACACACACACACACACACACACACACACGTGGGTGTTGTGCTGTGGTCTGCGGAAGTCGTGTGGTGTAGATGAGATGGGGCCAAGTTGGTTCAGCCTAAAGTGATGATACCCAAGGGGAGTCAGCTGCAGTGGACAAGGGGGGCGGGGGAGGCGGGGAGTGAGGGTGTGGAGGGGGGGTGTGAAGGGAGGCTCGTCACTTGCCGGGGATCATTGAGGTGTCGTCGTGTGTGACCAGTTTCTTTAAAAAGGTCCCAGCTTGAGTGCGGCAGGCAATGCTCTGGAGGTCTGTCTTTCTGGCCCTCCTTCATTGTCTGTCTGCATCTCTCTCTGTCTCTCTCTCTCTCTCTCTCTCTCTCTCTCTCTCTCTCTCTCTCTGTGTCTCTGTCTGTCTGTCTGTCTGTCTGTCTGTCTCTCTCTCTCTCTCTCTCTCTCTCTCTCTCTCTCTCTCTCTCTCTCGTGTGTGTGTGTGTGACCAGTTTCTTTAAAGGTCCCAGCTCGCGTCATTGAGTGCGGTAAGCAATGCTCTAGAGGTCTGTCCTTCCTTCATTCTCTGTCTGTCTGTCTGTCTCGTCTGTAACCAGTTTCTTTAAAGATCCCAGCTCGCATCATTGAGTGCGGCAAGCAATGTTCTGGAGGTTTGTCCTTCCTTCATTCTCTGTCTGTCTGTCTGTCTGCCTATCTCTCTCTCTCTCTCTCTCTCTCTCTCTCTCTCTCTCTCTCTCTCTCTCTCTCTGTCTCTCTCATGTGTGACCAGTTTAAATATGCTGGGGATAGAGTGGCTGACTTTTTCGTAAAGCTTTTTAATGAAGGTACTTTTCCGGAAAATTGGACAGACTCTATTGTACTCCCTTTGTTTAAAAAAGGTGATATAAATAATCCAGGTAATTATAGAGGTATAACATTATGTGATGTAAGTAGCAAGTTGTATAGTGCAGTTATAAATAATAGACTCCAAGAACTGATAAATGAACATAATTTGACAGGTGAACATCAAGCAGGATTTAAAAGAGGTTATTCAACTGTTGATCACATGTTCACGTTATTGGCACTGATACAAAAACAATTTTCTTTTAATCGTAAATTGTATGTAGCCTTTATTGATTTTGAAAAAGCTTTTGATTCCATAGAGAGAAATTTATTATGGCCTATTCTTTTGAAAAGCGGTATTAAGGGTAAGATTTTTCGTTGTATATATAGTATGTATACTAATGTTAAAGCCAGAATTAGATGTGGTGCCAGATTAACAGAGTACATTAATTGTACCCGTGGTGTAAAGCAAGGTGATGTTTGCAGTCCTGTTCTGTTTTCCTTATTTATTAATGAGATAGCATTAGAAGTAATCAGAGAAGGTAGACATGGAGCAACATTTATGCCTAATTATTTTAAATTATTTATACTGTTATTAGCTGATGATGTTGCTTTATTATCCGAAACTGTGATAGGTTTACAAACACAGCTTAACAGTTTATATCATGCGGCTTCAGCTCTACGTTTAAAAGTAAACATGAATAAAAGCAATATCGTTGTATTCAGGAAAGGAGGGTATTTAGCTGCCAGGGAAAGATGGTTTTATAATGGCGTTGTAATGCCAGTTATTAATGCATATAAATACTTTGGAATTTACTTTTCCACAAGGTTGAGTTTTGGGGCAGCCTGTAGCGATCTTAACAGTAGGGGAAAAAACGCTTTATTGTATATTTTACAAAAATTATCGAAACTGAAATGTAATTCTTTAAACATATATTTAAAGCTGTTTGACTCACAGATTCAACCAGTAGTCCAATATGGTGCCGAATTATGGGGACTCGATAAAGCTGCATTTCAGTGTGAAAAGATACATTTATTTGCACTTAAGAAGTTCTTAGGCGTAGAAGAGCGAACTCCCAATGATTTGATATACGGGGAAACAAACAGATATCCTATCTATATAAATTCAGTTATAAAATGCATTAAGTATTGGTTAAAGTTACTGAGAATGCATGAGTCTAGACTGCCTCACAAAGCCTATAAAATGTTATTTGATCTTGATGCGCGTGGCAAAAGAAACTGGGCTACAAGTATACGCTGTAAACTGTTTATGTTTGGGTTTGGGTATGTATGGCTTAATCAAGGTGTAGAGGGGATTGATGAGTTTCTTCGGACTTTTAAAGAAAGACTTATTGTTTGTAGATGGCAGGAATGGGATTTCCATGTTAACAACAGTGAAAGATTTAATGCCTATAAAACCTTTTGTACTATACCCGATGTCAAAACCTATTTATTGATGAATATAGATAAACATTTAAAGTATATAATGACTAGATTTAGACTTGATATTTCGGAAATTGCAGAACATAGTCACCGTTATAAAGTACATGATGAGTCTGATTTATTATGTCCACTGTGTAAGAAGGAGAAGGATAATGAAGTGCACTTTGTTCTATCCTGTCCTGTTATGTATGACTTAAGAATGCAATACATACCGTTGAAATTTTTTAAGTTCCCTAGTCAGTTTAGATTATCGCTACTTATGGCATCTACACACGAACAAACTATCAGAAATTTCTCAATTTATCTGTACAAAGCGTTTAAGCTTCGATCCACTCTTACGTCGTAAAATTCATTTATTAAGCTTGTGCCACTTCTGATGACACGATTACTTTATTGAGTTCAGTTAAATAGGCGTGTTGTTATTTATCTGCTGTGTACTACTTAGTTAAGTGTATACTGCATGACAACGTATGATATTTGTCTTGCTTATTTTATTTTATTTTTTCTTCTCACATATGTTTTTGTCTGACACCCTTTCATGAGGGGCAATGGCCTATATGAATAAACCATTCATTCATTCATTCATTCATTCTCTGTCTGTCTCATGTGTGACCAGTTTCTTAAAAAAAACAACCCAGCTCGCATCATTGAGTGCGGCAAGAATGCTCTGGAGGTCTGTCTGTCTGGCCTTCATTCTTTCTGTCTGTCTGCATATACATAATTTTATATATATATATATATATATATATATATATATATATATATATATGCCCCCCCCCCTTCCCCCACCCCCACCCCCCCACCCCACTCTCTCTCTCTCTCTCGTGTGTGTGACCAGTTGCTTTAAATGTCCCAGCTCGCGTCATTGAGTGCGGCAAGAGGACTGTCATTCTAACGTTCCTTCATTCAGTCTGTGTCTGTCTGAGTGCGACAAGCAATGCTCTTGAGGTCTGTCCTTCATTCTCTGTCTGTGTGTGTCTCTGTCTGTCTGTGTGTGTCTCTGTCTGTCTGTCTGTCTGTCTGTCTGTCTCTCTCGTGTATGACAAGTTTCTTTAAAGGTCCCAGCTCGCATCATTGAGTGCGGCAAGCAATGCTTTAGAGGTCTGCCCTTCATTCTCTGTCTCTGTCTCTCTTTGTCTGTCTGTCTGCCTCTCTCTCTCTCTCTCTCTCTCTCTCTCTCTCTCTCTCTCTCTCTCTCGTGTGTGACCAGTTTCTTAAAAGGTCCCAGCTCGCGTCATTGAGTGCGGCAAAGAATGCTCTAGATGTCTGTCCTTCTGGGCTTCCTTCATTCTGTCTGTCTGTTTGTCTCCCTCTCTCTCCATCTCTCTCTCTCTCTCTCTCTCTCTCTCTCTCTCTCTCTATCTATCTATCTACAGACAGGCAAACAGATCTATCTGTCTACCTGTCTGTTTGTCTGTCTATATCACATGGAATGATGGATTGTGCAGCCAATGACAGCTAGAAACGCTACCCAAATCTCTCTCTCTCTCTCTCTCTCTCTCTCTCTCTCTCTGTGTGTGTGTGTGTGTGTGTGTGTGTGTGTGTCTCATCAATGAATGTAGATGGACACTTTAAATACATTGTCACAAAATTTAGATTTGGAATTTCTGATAATTGGCGCATAAGAAAACTGTTTCTAGCAGGTCTCTTCGTAAACTCCCCTGCTCCATCCAACAAGAAATCGCTGAGTTACTATTCCACAAAATTTGCCTATCACCGTGTGAAAGTGCTCACCCAACCTTTTTCCGAATCTACTACACACAGCTGTGTTAGCTGCAGTGGAAACGTTTCTCCATACCTAAAATCTTAATCCTTGAATTAAAAAAAAATAAATAAATAAATAAATAAAATAAAAAAGGTTTTGAGTCCTGAGAGAGAATCCCTGTCTCCCTGTCCTCCACTTCTTCCCATATTATCATCATTCTGCCAACTGCCTATCCCCCACCCACCCACCCATGTTCCTCACCCCCACCCCCCACCCCCCAGCCTTCCCCTGTCTGGCGTGTTCTCTCACTGTCTTCCCCTAGTTCTCCAACACAAGTGCCATTGCAGAAGCATGAAGCGCTGTTCCTCCTGTCCCACCTTACATCTGGGTGTCCGAAGACAAATGGCAGCAATTTCACCGTCTGTCTGTCTCCGCGCGCTACCATTGTCAGGCACAAAGGTGCTCAAGTGGGAATGAATGGAGGAGGGGAGGGGGGGGGGGCAATGGGGGAGGTCGAAGGCCGGTGGGGGGGGGGGGGGGAGCAGTGTGAGCAGAGGTGGTTTTTCTTTCTTTTTTTTCTTTTTTTGCCCGAAAAGTAACCTTCCGTCTGGCACCGAAATGATGTGAAGTGAGTGAGTGAGTGAGTATCGGGCACCATTGAGTTGCTTTTCCGCTCTGATTATCTTTTTGTTCTGTCTGTGGGTATGTACTGACTTTTTGTTGTTGTTCATTATTGGAATCTATCTTTCTTTGGTTTCCTTTTTTTTTCCCTTATTCTTTTATATCTAAAATTCTTTTAGTTCCCCCCTTTTTTCTTCTTTTTTTTTATTTTTTTTTTATTAAGTTTAGTTCTACACAGACCTAGGGAATTTTCTACCGACTGTACTTCTGAGTACAAAAGAAGAGGCTGGCTGTACTTAGCAGTTCAGGTTGGAAAATGGGTCATTTCTTTCTTTAACGATGTAACCATTCCCAGATTCTGCTGTCTGAAAGGTGACGAAGATTCGTGGCTGGTACCCACCCTGATTATCTTGCACCCCCCCCTCCCCACCCACCCCCACCCGGCCCCACTTCCCCCACCCCCAACTCCCCGCTTCCCATTACCGCTTCACCTCAATATTGCCTGCCTTGTAAGTGTTCGCATGTGATATGTTATATCATTACTGTAATAAATATAACAACCGGCATAACATAATATATGCGGTACAATACAATAGTGAATATTCCAGTCGTCTCTCCTTGACATTTCCTTGTAAGTGTTCAGATATTTATATTGTACAATTTAATATAATGAATACAACACAAAAGAATAAAATATGGTATACGAGAATATGGATATGATATACTTCATTTTAAATTGCATCAAAATGTGGACATTCATTGTTTTACGTAGATGCCAACAATCATCAGTATGTGTGTAGCGTGATATCTTTTTTTGTTTTTTGTTCATAAACAAATTCCTTCTCCATACTATAACACAATGTAACACTAAAAATTCTAGTCGTTCTGGCACCACTTATCTGAAGCAAAAAAGACAATTACACATTTTCCTTCAGTTTTTGAACAGACCGCTTCTTTTGAGAACTAAAATAAAACAACTTTTATTTGAACCCACTTCACGATCACAGTAGCCGCCTCATTCCTCGTGGGCCTTCCTCAGTCCCCCCCCCCCCCCCCCCCAGCCCCTCACCCTCACCCTTCTGTATCCCTCGCCATCCCCTCCTTCTCCTTCACGTCCATTTCCAATTTGTTCCTCTCCCCCCCCCCCCCTCCCCCGACCCTTCTCTCTCTTTCTTGCTCGCTTGCTCCCCCCTCCTCCCTCTTTCTCTCTCTCTCTCTCTCTCTCTCTCTCTCTGTGGGAACGCGCGCGCATGATGATGCCTTCCTTATTCTCTTCCTTACCCTTCCCTGTCATTCCCTTTCCACTAGCCTTCCTTCCCATACCAGGCCGATACGACGGCCTCATTCGTAACTCCCAGCGGGCAGTCAGACAGCAGATATTTCATCCAAATGGCGCATGCCAGGCACAACCACCATCCACACGGCCACTGGACGTTGCGGGGGCCCAGGGAGTGTAGCCCCAGCTGTTTGTTTATTTATTTATTTGTTTATTTATTTATCTGTCTATCTATCTTTTGTTCCTATAGCCCAGTCCACCGCACAGGGACATACCAAGGCGGTGTGAAGTTGTAGTTTTGTTGCCCGACTTCCCTTGCTGTGTCAGCTGGAATCGGAAAGGCTCTTTGAGCGAGAGCATATCAGCCACCAGTGAACTGCTAGTGCTTTTTGTTTGCTCTGTCTTCGGCCTAAGGTTTGAAAACTAACCTTCGTATAATATGGCTGTTTTCTACTCGTGGTTTATCACATTTGTGTGAATGTATTTTGTTATGTTGTTATCAACAACAGCAAGTCTTTTCTGATGTGTTATTTTGTTTTGCTTCTGTATGTGTTGTGTGTATGTGTGGTGTGTGTCTGTGTCTGTGTCTGCGTGAGTGTAAAGGGGTGGGGGTGGGGTGTTGTTCGCACGTACATGCGTGTTCAAAATATTGATACACAGCATATGAAGTAAATCATTTCAGAGAAAACATACATTAATTTAAATCAGATTTTTAAAAATTCAATTCCCGCACATTTGCCACTTGACTATAAAAAAAAGAAGAAAAAAACAAAGGCAGCCAATCTTTCTAGTTTGTATGCACGAGGAAAGATTAAATTCATTATTGATGAAATCACACGTCCAGGGCGTTTGAAAGAAATCAATATTCTCTGGGAATACCACTCAAGAAATTGTAATAGACGGGCGGCATAAAGAGAGATCTTAATACCAGTCCCCGTTCTCTGCATCTCCCTCACCAAATAAGAATGAATATGCGTCGATATCGGATAAAGGGAAGAGAAAGAAAGAAAGAAATCGAAAGGAAAAAAGGATATGCACTGACATTGTGCAAACACACAAGGCCATCATATTTAATTTCATATGCGTGAGGCCAAATCATCCCATTTTTGCCAGTGTTGCTGAAAAGAATCATATGCATTGCAATTGTCGAATGGTTGTAAAACTTGAAAAAGCGACAATTTTTACGATTTTTAATCGTCTTTTGTCTGTCCTAAAACTGAGAGAAAAATTGATTGCAGGGTATGCCATTTTCGCTTCAAATGTCAGTTTCAGTGCTAAAATTCCGAGGAACGCGAAATTTACGTTTACTTGTTGTTCTTGTTCTTCTTTTTTTCTTTTTTTTTTTTTCTTTTTCTTTTTTCTTTTTTTTTTTTCTCTCGCTGAACAATTGTAAATTTTTTCCCCATACTTTCGCCTGTGGAACCTTGCGACACCATACCGATGAACAGAATCTTAACTGCGATTATTTCCCCTGGCATTACGTTCCGTGAAACAACACTGTGGACAGAACGATGAGGCGTTATCTGTTTGACCCAGTTCCTCCTGTTTGAACCAATGTCCTCCATTCTGGTCATTCCATGCTGCAAGACCTGAACGAAGAAGCGTTATCTGTTTGACCCAGTTCCTCCTGTTTGAACCAATGTCCTCCATTCTGGTCATTCCATGTTGCAAGTCCTGGACGAAGAAGCGTTATCTGTTTGACCCAGTTCCTCCTGTTTAAACCAGTATGGAGTGATGGCGTAGAGGTAACGCGTCCGCATAGGAAGCGAGAGAATCTGAGCGCGCTGGTTCGAATCACGGCTCAGCCACCGATATTTTCTCCCCCTCCACTAGACCTTGAGTGGTGGTCTGGACGCTAGTCATTCGGATGAGACGATAAACCGATGTCCCGTGCGCACGTAAAAGAACCCACGGCAACAAAAGGGTTGTTCCTGGCAAAATTCTGTAGAAAAAATCCATTTCGATAGGAAAAACAAATAAAACTGCACGCAGGAAAAATTTAAAAAATTTAAAAAAGGGGTGGCACTGTAGTGTAGCGACGCGCTCTCCCTGGGGAGAGCAGCCCGACTTTTCACAGATGAATCTGTTGTGATAAAAGAAATACAAAAAAATACAAAAAAAAAAGTCCTCCAGCCTGGCCATTCCATGCTGCAAGGCCTCTTCCTTCAGTGCGGACTGATCCATTTGTTGTTTTCTGGTTTCTTTTGTTTTGTTTCTACGTTGTTGCCAGTGTTACTGATGCACTACACGGATATCTGGTAGAAAAATAAACATGGTTTTCCGTGAAGTTCCAAGACACGAGGTTGGAAAACAAAACGGCGCAAAAAAAAGAGAGAAAAACAGCAACAAACAAACAAAAAACAAACAAACAAAAAACCCCAGTGATAACTGAGTTCACATTGGGTGTCATTTAATTAGCAAAACATGTTATCAAACAAACATTTAGGAGGAGACGAAGAAGAAGAAGAAATGAACAGATGAAATTGTATTTAATGTTTTTTTTTTTTTTTAAGATTATAAAAAAAACTATATATATGTATGTATATATATATATATATATATATATATATATATATATACTAGATGACCACAGGTACTACAACCAGTATAGATGTTAACGATCTGCGGTGAGAGGAGGACGGTGCAAAAGGGAGACTTTTGTATTTAACCCAAAAGGGTAACAGAGCGAATTTGTGTAACCAGTTTGGTTGTCCGAAAGTGTGTGTGTGTGTGTGTGTGTGTGTGTGTGTGTGTGTGTGTGTGTAATATTAATAAGTAAATTAACTAAACATTAATAACTAGCTATCTAAATAAATCTATAGAGCATATAAAATCAATTCGCATGGGAATGCGAATATGTAGACAAACACCGTCGGGTTATTTCTTCTTTATTATATATATTATATACTTGAAGCGCACGAAGATAATACAAATATCAAGTCGTATTTTCCGTTTAACTTCATATTAAACGTCACATCGTATAAGAAAGTGACACTAAACGGACACACAATGTACAATGAAAAATAAGCCCATGATGTTGGTGGGTTGCAAGAAACACACACACACACACACACACACACACACACACACACACACACACACACACACACAAAGGCAATATCATTCAACACATGAGACAAAGGCAGTCGCAGAAAGAAACAATTGAATTTTTCAATTTGCCATTTTGCGTTTCACATATTTCAAAGTCCCCCCCATCCACTCCCTTCCCCCACCCATTATTGATATTGATTTCTTTTTCTCAGTGTAACGGGCGTTCGCCTGTCGGCTGCACGCCAAATTTACATGCCTGCTTCTCCCCCTATCCCCCCCCCCCCTGCTCCTCCCCCCACCCTTCCTTAACTATGCTTTACACCCCCCCCCCTCCAGCCCCCACCCCGACACATTCACACACGCTTCTCCGTTCTTCACACACACACACACACCCTTCTCCCCCACCACACACACACATACAATGCGATACAATATAGTACAACACAAAACAACACATGTTTATCAATCCGATTGGAAATGATGTGTGCATTCAAAGTTTCGTACAACACAGTCTCTCAGCCGACAGTTCAGTCCAAATACATAAGAACATGACAAAGGTCGAGCATAAAAGTGTTTTTTTTGGTGTTTTTTTTAATTATACATATTAAGCTGAATTATGAAAACATAAAGCCCAGCAGATTGATATATCACACAGCAAAGTAACATGTATTGTAAAGAAGAAACTAAGAAATACTATTTCCGAATAAGACACACCAGGATAAAATTATCGTTATAAATCTTCGGTGGTAGCTTCTGTACTGAAAACACTGAGCCCATTCTTCAGGAAATACTGGCTGGTACACCCATGGGGATACTTCTTTTAAGGCTGTCGCGAGTTGCATCCTGTGGTCTCTTTTGCCTCTGTTCGGGAGCAGTTATGCCTCTTGAATTCTTAATGGAGTGTCCTGTGCGTACCTGCACCAATTGTGAACACAGCGCAGGCCTCCAGGGGTGGTGCAGGATTGTTCCAAGCGCGGGTGAAGGCAGTGCTTCTCTGGGTCCTCCCCAGCACCTACGGGTGTTTCTCTTTCTTGTACTGAAAACAGCCCATTCTTCATCCCAACACCTCCTCAACCCCCCCCCCCTCCAACCCCCCACCTCACCCCCACCCCCCTGCACATACACACACACCACCGTGCTTTACCTCTGTTGGTGGCGACACAACGTGAACCTTATCCATAACTTCTATAACTAATAGCATCAATATCAGCGTGAAATTGACAAAAGGGTGATTTTTTTTGTTTGTTTTGTATTATTATTCTAAAGTGTGACAGACACACAAAAAAAAGTCAGTGATTGATTATCTCATTGCAGAAATGGGTTTTATCCGCCCCCCCCCCCCCCCCCCCCCCCCCCTCCCCATTCCCCCGTACCCCTTCCCCCACAATTGTAACGAATTTGGAGAAGGGAGATAACAAAGGCAATTTTGCAGAACTGGAGAACTTTGCCGAAAGTTGAGGTGATTCAGGAACTCACATCCACGAGGTGGTGAAAATGAAAAGCGACACAACGAAGAGGAATTATGAAAACTTTTATCTTTTTTTTATTTTTTTTTTATTGATGAGTTGGAAAGACTATATCGGGCAGTTTCAAAAGCGAGGTTTGAAAACTCCACTTCAGTGTTTTCCTTCAACCTTCCCCACCACCTCTCTCTCTCTCTCTCTCTCTCTCTCTCTCTCTCCTCCTCCCTCCACCTCACATTCCAATTCCTCCTCTGTCATAACCACATACACACCCACGTATTAGGATACAAGTATATATACGAAAAAGCACTAGCAACGGATCTTGTCCGAGAAGAAAAGAACTAACTCCCCAGCAATTACGATAGCACGATCATTCATTTAGCCCGATAAATCATTTCATGACAGGGATAAACTGGAACTGTAGTGTAACACTGTTCTGCTATCAGTTGACAAGCTACTGTGTGGTGGGGTGTTAGGTCTCTTGACTTTGCCGACAAATGCCATGATTATATAGCGGTGTAACAACGGCGGCTCTACTGCGTATTTAACTGCCAGCGTGTCAGATGGAGTACTTGTAATCAATTATCCATCCCACCGTTTAATGTATGTAATTAATGGTCGTTCGGTTGCTCATGAATGGCAAGGCATTTCGTTGTTCGTGAACACTGTGCCTTCAGGCGATGTCACCGGCTGAGCTGGGAGTCACTCCTCTGTCATCAGTGAACGTGTGCATGCGTGCGTGCGTGTGTGCGTGCGTGTGTGCGTGCGTGCGTGTGTGTGTGTGTGTGTGTGGGGGGGGGGGGGGGGCTACTAGACAAGGTTATACTCTCATTGTATTATATATATCCCGACGTCAACCACGCTGAAAGAAACAGACGCCTGTTGTGTTTGTCCGGAAGTTTAACTCTCTCCATACGAACGTCGAAAGAGACGACGTTAACAGCGTTTCACCCCAGTTACCATCATCAAAATATTGCAAGCGGAAGGCTCTTATACTGAAGAAGTGAATGTTGACAAAGAATACCACAATTCTGACGACGGAAGCTAAAGGTTGGGTCATTGAGACACCCACTGGACATCCGAGGGGTCTGTTTAGAGGAGAAGAGAGGACTGGCCGTACTGAGTGAGTTAAGCAATACTCTCAAAGAAGATGTATGGGAAGGCGGGGCCCAGTCCTCTCCTTCCGCCGCTTTTAACCTTCCGCAGCCGAAGTCAGGTGCCCGTTCACACCTGGGTGGAGGGGAAGGAAATCGGAGAAAAAAAACATGTTTCCCCATAGATACAACGCCATGCTGAAACAGGGTCTGGAACTCTTTTGATCACTGGTGAACCGTAGGCTCAGAAACAAACCCCGGGCATTTTCAGAACTCGCCTCTCTGAGACGCCATCTTCTCACACGGGGTTTGCATAGAGTAGTAACAAGCGAAAACGTGGACATCAAACTGAACAAACCTGTCAAAGTCCGGATCAAAAGCAATGACTGCCAAAGGCTGGTTTGTGCTCGTGTTGCGGAAGCGGCCGACTAGCATCATCGGCTGGAAACCCAAGTGAAGACGGAGAGGGAAGATGAAGAAAAGGGGGTGGGAGGGGGCGGTAGGGGGAGGGGGGAAGGGAGTGGGAATGGGAATGGGGCAAACGGAACTCCATGGCGAGCAGTTTATGGAAGATCTGAGGCCGGTTGGACGCATCAAAGAGGTTGGGGAAAAGATGACTGCTACGGACCGTGTAACGATGATAGAAGAGGACGACCGTGAAGCCCTGAATGGAACCAGGAGAGAGAACACATGAAAAGGCAGGACGGTTTGGGGTAGTGTGTGTGTGTGTGTGTGTGTGTGTGTGTGTGTCGTTGATGTTGGATGCAAGATGCATGACGCTGGTGAGGTATACCGCACGTCTCCATGACTCGATTTGATCTTCTTTTGTGACCTCTGTGGGTTTTTTTTTTTATCTACTAGACTAATTTCCGATTCATTATCTGCTGAACTATATATATATATATATATATATATATATATATGTATGTATGTATGTATGTATATAATATAGTCGGGGGGTGGGTGTGGGTGTACAAATACACCTAAAAAGTGGTCTGGGCGTTTCTTTGAAAATTCGATTAACTTGTCTGTTTCTGTTGTAAATAAAGTCCTCCCCAATTATCTGTTTCGATAATCTATCCTCTCTCTCTCTCTCTCTCTCTCTCTCTCTCTCTCTCTCTCTCTCTCTCTCTCTCTCTCTCTCTCTCTCAACAATAATGTAAAGTGGAGGTGTTCATTCCAGAAAGATAAAAACGTTGTTGAACACTGGAAACCCAATTAACTTCCCGCTAAATTTGCGAAAACGTTTGATGTTTTTTAAGTCAGTTATTGTGCAAGAAATGGCCTTTCCCCCCAACCCTTCTCTGGCCCATCTCTCTCTCTCTCTCTCTCTCTCTCTCTCTCTCTCTCTCTCTCTCTCTCCAGTCTCTCTCTCTCTCTCTCCGCCGACTATAGCCTTCGCCGTTTCTTTTCCTTTTTTTCCTTTTTTTTTTTTTTTCAAATATGAGGAAAGAACGTTTGTGGCATTATCTTTCTGCTCAAAACTTTACTTTTTGTTGAAGAAGAAGAAGAAAAAAAACTTTTCTTCTTTCTTATTTTTGTGAAAGGATAAGCTGGGGGGTGGGGGTAGAGAAAAGCTCCATAGCGTGAGACGCCCTCCCCCCCCCCCCCCCCACCCCCCCCCCCCAACCCCCAACCATAATACCTCTTCATGGGCATTTCACAAGGTCCAGAAAATCCCTAAGTGCCGAGAGATACAGGACAGAAAAAGGACTGAATGGGGAGGCGCTCACCAGACCTTGGAAAGATAGAAAGCCTTCGTGCTTACCGACAGGAAATTGCGCCATTTGGCGAATGCAATACGTATTGTGATCTCCAGTCTCGACACTTTTTTTTTCTTTCCTGGAATAGATTTTAGTATAATATATATATATATATATATATATATATATAAACACACGCGTGCGTGCCGCACACAATCACACACACACACACACTCGCAGATATATATATATATATATATATATATATAGAGAGAGAGAGAGAGAGAGAGAGAGAGAGAGAGAACTAATTTGATATTGTATACTTCTAAGTTTAGGAAGAGGATTTATTTCAAGTAATAATCGGACACAGAGCGCTGCCGCTTCTGTTTATACAGTAGGTTTCAATACTATAAACAGATTGGGTTTTTTGGTCCTTTAGAAACATTTATCTTCCAGTTATAAGGGGGGAGGGGGGAGAAGGAGGGCATAGGGCCAATAGTTGGAACACTTAATGAATGACCTGAAGCCACGTGACTCAGAAAAGTCGTATGGCCCTATGCGGTCGGCTGAGCGACAAAGCACTAAAAAAGGAAAAATGGAAGTCTTCTTGAGCCCATGAGGAAGCTATCTTTTGTCTGCCTAAGTTGTGTGTCTCTGCTTGATCCAGGTCTGTTCCCTGAATACAAAGGAAAAACAACATCAACATCAACAACGAAAAAACAAACAAAAAACACTGCATGCACACATCCCCCGCCCCCCCCCCCCCCCTTCCCCTTCCCCCCACACACGCACCCATTAACCCATTCCTGCTTAAAACTGGTGTCTTTTCCAGCCAGGTTTTTCTGTCTGTGTTCAGTTGTTCATAAAAAAAAAAGCATCGCGCGAGCGTATTTGGAAAGGGGGTGGATGTGTGAGGGTTTGAAGAGGTGGGAGGATGGTAGGCTCGTAAAAGAGGCTGGGAGCAGGCGAATGGCTGATGACGCGCACAGCACGAATGCTTTTTGTGTGAAACTTTTTGTTTGTTTAGTTGTGTGTTGTTGTTTTTGTTACATATATTTTTGTTATACATGCACTGCGGTGACATGGTTTACTCCTGAACGGAGCTCCCTTTTTTCTTTTTCTTTTTTTCTTTTTTTGCTGCTCTGCACTTTAAAGGTGTTGGTGAAGTGCAGGTTGCTCATGGGACATGGGCTGTCTGTCTGTCTGTCTGTCTGTCTCTCTCTCTCTCTCTCTCTCGTTCTCATGTGTTCTTTCTTTTCTCCTCTCCCCCAATCTCTGTCCCTTTCCCTTTACCCCCTCCCCTCTCCTCTCACTCACTCCCCTTCTATCCACGTCTCTCTCTCTCTCTCTCTCTCTCTCTCTCTCTCTCTCTCTCTCTTCCTCATCCCTTTGCGCGCTCTCTCTCTCTCTTTCTGCAAAATATTATGATACCTCTCAAAGATCTAGGACCTAAGCCGTCGTTCATTTCATGCACACTGCACTGGAAGAAAAAAAAAATCCAACAATTGTCCGAGAGAGGGGATCAAATGCAGAGGCTGTGTGTGTGTGTGAGGGAGAGGGCGGAAGGGGGGGGGGGGAGGTGGGAGAAGGGGTGGAAGGGGCTGTTACCTCCCAGGTGTCAGATTTTTTTTTTAAATCACCGGGCCACCCGCATCCCAGCCAGTGTCGTTGAAAGGGAACAAGACTGACATCATCTTTCCATTCGTTCCTCCGACCATTATCGATTCTTGGCGTTGTGGAGAAGACGACGAAGAAGAAGAAGACGAAGAAAAATTTCACCAGGCTTTCTTGATCTTTTTAACGTCCAGGAGCTGTGGGAAAATGACTCTTCGCTGATGTGGCAGAAAGCACACCGAATAAATATTGGAAAAGGTCGAAGGAGTGCCGCTGCTGTTGGTTTAAGGCCGTGGGATTTGTCGGCAACCTGTGAATGAGGAATTGTAAATGTCGCCGACGTGGTAAGGAAGCTAAAACAGCCTTGTCGCACGTAACAACGCGAGAATGCGTGTATGCATATGCAAGCGCCGCCTGAACGCCCAAGAGCGCGAGCACATTTATACATTAAAAAAAAAAAAAACACACAAAAAAAACACGTATAAATGAACACTGAATGCACACACACACACACACACACACACACACACACACACACACACACACACACACACATTCGTGTTAGTATGGAACACAAACAACATGATTTGTGTGTTTGGTGGGGTGATGGAGAAGGCAGCTGAGAGACACAAGAATTGGGGAAAAGAAAAAAAAGTGCCCCGTGCGTGTGTGTGTGTCTTTGCGCGCGCGCGCGCGCGCTTGTATGTGTGTGTGTGTGTGTGTACGTGTGTGTGTGTGTGTGTGAATGGGGGTTGACGGAGAAGGGAGGGACACAAGAGAAGGAGAGCATAAAGGGAATTAAGTAGGGACGGGAGGCATAGAGGGGGATGGGGGTGGCAGGGGGTGTAGGAGGGGGGTGGGGTGGGGATTCTGTCATGGGGGAAAAAAACAAACAAACAAAAGACAACGCGCACACACAATATGGATCTCCTCAGAGAGCGGTGCCATTTCAAAGCAGCTAACGCAATAACAGATCCCTCGCTTTGCAGGCACCCCTCCCCCACTCCCCCACCCCACCCTCCCTTCGCTCCCCCCCCCCTCTCTCTCTCTCCCCACGGTGCTGCTGACCACCACTACCCCCCACTGCTCCTCCTCATCTACCTCCACACACCCACCCCTCTGTCCCGTACCTGTCCATACGCACACATCTGTACAGAATCTGGAGCAACGCCTGGCGAAACAATTACTGAATTAAAATCATCAAGTGTCGAACTTTATGCCGGGATGTGGGAAAAGGGGGCCAAGCTGCACTCTCTGGTTAATAGCAGCAGCCTTAAAAAAAAAAAATAAAAAAAATAAAAACCCACAGGGTTATCATATACATTAATATACATTGCTTTTTGCGCGTGTGTGTGCGCGCGCACACACAGACACATAACACACACACACACACACACACACACACACACACACACACACACATACGCAAATACAAAACACGCACGCAAAGACTGGGGCAGACAGATACTGAGAGAGAGAGTACTGCAGAGACGTAGTGAATTCCTTTGAACAGCTCACACCATCTTACTCTCCCGTCTGGCTGTCTTGGCGTTTTCCTGACTGCGCGAAACACAGCTAGCTAGCCAGCTAGCCAGCCTGCCCGGGACAGACAAGACAGAAGGACCAACCAAGATTCCGCCCATATTGATCTTCCGTCGCTCTGGTCAGACACCTGTTTATCTTAGCCGTCTGACCGGCCCGACACCTCAGCGTCAATGCCAAGGGTCTGGGTTGGCTGCCACGAGTTGGGGGTGGCGAGGGAGTTGGGGGGCGGGGGTGGGGGTGGGGTCGGAGGGGATGGTGAGGGGTGGGGGTGTTCATGGGGTAGAAGGGGATGGGAGGTAGGGGAGCGGTGGAGACTGTCAAGCAGAGAAACTAATTTATTTATTGTGTGTGTGCGCGTGTGTGTGATCAGCTATAGATACCTATGCGGACAGTTCGTGTTCAAGTCCATTCTGCAATGTTGTCATTCCTTCGGGTTTTGATTTTTTTTTCGCCTGTCTTCCCCCTCCGTCTCCCGCCCTCAACGTGTTATGAAGTAAATGTAAAAACACAACATGTAACCCCATCAAAATTCCCCTTCCCTCTGTCTCTGTCTCTGTCTTTGTCTGTCTGTCTGTCTGTCTGTCTGTCTGTCTGTCTCTCTCTCTCTCTCTCTCTCTCTCTCTCACATGCACACACACACACACACACACACACACACACACACACACAACTCTCTTCCCCACCCCACCCCTTTCTCTCTGTCTGTCTCTGTACACACACACACACACACACACACACACACACACACACACACACACACACACACACACACACACACACACAACTCTCTTGCCCACCCCACCCCTTTCTCTCTGTCTGTCTCTGTACACACACACACACACACACACACACACACACACCCACACACACACAACTCTCTTGCCCACCCCACCCCTTTCTCTCTGTCTGTCTCTGTACACACACACACACACACACACACACACACACACACACACACACACACACACACACACACACTCCTTCTCCTTCTCCTTTACAATAATGTGGAAAGTCAGAGAATCTGCACAAAGACCCCGCATGAACTGGAGTGCTGGCTTGCAGAGTCATGTGCAGAAAACAACAACAACAACAACAAAAACAGAAAGAAAACAAACAAAAACAAAAAACACTGGGACGTTCATACCGCCTGTCGTAGCGGTCCCAGGGAACACCCCCGACCGGAACAGCCCCAGCCCTTCAACAACACGTATTTCCAGTTTGGGGGAGAGGAGGCTGAAGGCCAGGAATTAAGTTGGGAGTTTCTCCCAGGCCTTAACGACTGGTCTAAAAAGGCAGTTGGTGGAGTCGGCAGAGAATGCAGAGGAGGGAAGGGCATTCCTGATACGAATGGCTAAGGGGAAGAAGGAATGCCTGTGAACAGAGATACAGGAGTTTAGAAATAGCAGTTTCCCAGGGCTGCGGGCTTCTGGGAGGTCAGGGATTTGGCTGGAGGATCGCAGGTCAACGAGTCAATGTCAGTCTTGTACACTAACATAGTCTTTGTAGTGGTTTTTGTTTGTTTGTTTGTTTATCTTGTTGTTGTTGTTGTTGTTGTTTTCTTTGACCCTGAAGCGGTCCCAGTCTGAGTCTAGAGAAAAGTCCCGAAGCAGCCCAACAGTGGAGTGATGGCCTAGAGGTAATGCGTCCGCCTAGGAAGCGAGAGAATCTGAGCGCGCTGGTTCGAATCACGGCTCAGCCGCCGATATTTTCTCCCCCTTCACTAGACCTTGAGTGGTGGTCTGGACACGCTAGTCATTCGGATGAGACGATAAACCGAGGTCCCGCGTGCAGCATGCACTTAGCGCAAGTAAAAGAACCCACGGCAACAAAAGGGTTGTTTCTAGCAACATTCTGTAGAAAAATCCACTTTGATAGGAAAAACAACTAAAACTGCACGCAGGGAAAAAAACAAAAAAAACAAAAAAACGGGTGGCGCTGTAGTATAGCGACGCGCTCTCCCCGGGGAGAGCAGCCCGAATTTCACACAGAGAAATCTGTTGTGATAAAATGAAATACAAATACAAACATGTAAAGTGGCAGGGCTGTAGTCTTGCAAGATGCGCCTGGCAGTACGCTTCTAGCCAGACACGCTCCAGATTGTTGATGAGGTTCTGTTGGTGGGGGTCCCAGACGGTGGCAGCGGTCTCCTCGATGGGTCGAACAACAACAAAAAAAAGCCCTTGTGGCATCTGGTAAAATACTTTTACTAGATTTTGTTGGCCTTGGCAGCAGTAGCATTGATGTGATAGCCCCGATGCACATCTGTCGACACTTCGACTCCCAGATTTTGGCACTGTTTACTTTTGAAGGCGTCGGACCACGTAGTTTGCAACTGAGGACTAGGACGTGATTTCTAGTCCTGGAAATGGCGAGGGAGTGGCATTGGTCAACATTTTAAGTTCATCAGCCATGTTAACTCCCCTTTTTTTTTTCTTTTTTTTTCAGAGTGTTCGGATCTCCCTGGAACTGTAGCGATTCCGAGGCAAAGCTCATGCCCTGGTAAAGGATGGTGTCAGGTCCCTGGTGTATTTTGAAGAGGGTATGGACAAGAACTCTGCTTGTGGGAACCCGTGGCTGAAACCCCCTCAAGCATTACAGTATTCACACACACACACACACACACACACGCACGCACGCACGCTCAATGTCACCCTACCTCCAGTGCTAAAGCAATGATAAAGGCAGGTCGATACGTTTTGCTCGGTAACCAATACGAGAGAAGTACTTCACTATATCCAGGAAACCGGTACGAGCACTGGTGGACTAGGAGGAGAAAAACAACAACACAACTTGTAAATGGAGTGCGTGCGTGCGTGTGTGTGTGTGTGTGTGTGTGTGTGTGTGTGCGTGCGTGCGCGCGCGCGTGCGTGCGTGCTTTTTGTTTACAGTGGACTGCAGCTAACACAATAATACAGTCGTCCTTTTAGCAGGCACGCCCATAGCGTTGCTGACCCCCCCTGCCCTTCCCGCCCCCCGCCCCCTCCCCATACCCCTCCTCCGCAACCCTCCCTCCCCCCTAGCCCCCTCCCCGCTCTCCTGTACATGGCTGCACGTACACATTCGCTCCATCTACATGACATAGAGCTTTAGCAGTGCCTGGTGACAGACCTGAATTCAACCAATGCGCCGAACTTTGTGCCGGGATCGGGAAAAGTAGGCCACGCTGTGTACTGTGGTTGATAGCAGAAGAGTTGGGTTGTTTTTTTTAAACCACAGGCTGGTCATGTGCATTAACATTCATCTACCATTGCTTTTTACACACACACACACACACACACACACACACACACGTACACACACACACACACACACACACACACACACACAACACAACACAACACAACACAACACAACACACACACACACACACACACACACAAAAACGCGCAAACAACCACGCACACACTCTCTCAGTAAAGCATTATCATCCTTTTCATCTCTCTCTCTCTCTCTCTCTCTCTCTCTCACACACACACACACACACACACTCCCCACAACTGTAGCCTAGCCTTCACAAAGAAGCAGGAGAGAAATGCAATCGAAAAATCAACAGCTGGTTGGGGGGTGGATGTCGAAGGTGACTGGAGGGGGGGAGAGGGGAGGTTAGGGGGGGGGGGGAACATGTGAGTGCGGAGGGTTTAGGGAGGGTGCAGGTGTGGGGGGAGGGAGGTTGGACTGAACAACTCACACCGCTTTACTGATATGGTGGAGCGGTGGCCTGGTAGTGAAGAGCCCGGCCGCTCCGACTGGATTGAAAGCGAGTTAACACGGGTTCGAATCCCAGTATACCGACCTGTATTTTTGCATCCCCTCATCCACTAGACCTTGAGTGGTTGTGGCTGGGTGCATTTTCTTTCGGATGGAGACGATAAACCCGAGTAAGTAAGTAAGTAAGTAAGTAAGTCAATCAGTCAATCAATCAATCAAATATTTCTATAAAATGCATCAAATGGGATGTGCCTGGCAAACTTATGTTGAAGAATCCACTTTAGTAGTAAGACAAATACATTTCCAGACAGAAACAAAACACACACACTCACTGACAAACACACACACAAACACACACACACATACACACACACACACACACACACACACACACACACACACACACACACACACAAAGGTGGCGCTATACTTTGGCGACGCGGTTTCCCCCGGGTTAGAGCAGACCGAACTTCTTCACACAGAAAAATGTGATGTTACAAAAAAACAAACAAAAAAAAAACCCCCAGTGCTACCATATAAAACAATACAATACAAAATAACACAATACAAATATTGTGTAATACAAAGTCACCAGTACAAGAGCGCAAATGACAAACAGCATGCAACATCGAACAGCTATCTGAATCACGTAACATAACACACGCTGGAAATAAAATAAAACAAATACAATATGAAAAAAAACCCCCAGTAAATTCTATTCATCAGGAAATTGGGCATGATCACTGCATAATGACACACGCAACCCACTCCAGCTGGGATGAGAACAGACAGACAGATAGGCAGACAGACAATAGACAAAGGCAGAGAGATGAAGATAGGCTCAACAGACGGAACAGAGACACACGCACGCACTCACACACTCGCGCGCGTGCATGCACACACACACACACACACACACACACACACACACACACACACACACAGAGAGAGATGGTGATATAGAAAGGGATCTCTGTGTGTGATATAGAAAGGGACACAGAGAAAGAGAGACAGAGACTAACAGAGAGAGAGGCGGGGCGAAGGGGTGGGGGGGTGGGGAGGGGGGGAAGGGATGCTTTAAAACAGAAGCTTGTGGGCTTTGCAATCTTGAGTGTCTTTTATTCTGGAATCAATGCGCAATGTGCGTGCACCGAATATCGCATACAATGTCCGTGCTGTGAGGACGACGGACGACGAAGAACCAGTTCCAGCGCTGAGTTTTCTCTACTTCTTCTTCTTCTTCTTCTCTCTCTCTCTCTCTCTCTCCCTCCCTCTCTCTCTCTCTCTCTCTCTCTCTCTCTCTCTCTCTGTGTCTCTGTCTCTCTCTGTCTCTCTCACTTTGTTCATTTTTTCCTATGCATTTTACTAACACCATGCTTGTGCCTGTATGCCATGTGTGTGTGTGTGTGTGTGTGTGTGTGTGTGTGTTGTTTTATATATATTTTTTTCTCCTCTGTTATGTATCTCTACTAACACCATGCTTTCATTTTGTTTAGTATTGTGTGTAGTGCAGACCCTATTCAGGGCAGGGACTGGATGTAAAAAAGCACACCAGTGCTTATCTATTATCCTCGAAATATAGAATTTGTCTTGTCTTGTCTTACCTTGTCCTCTCTCTCTCTCTCTCTCTGCCTTGGATGTTCTCAGAGAACAATTAATTCCTAAAACGTTTTACAACCTTCTGTTTTCAAACTTGCACTGCCTTTAACATCTGTGAATGAGAATGTTGTCAAACATTTTGCAATATATTTGTATAAGGCGTTTCAGATTCGTTCTATCTGTAGTGAGTAACGCGAATTGTAATTCTGTTTGTTGAATTCAGTGTTAAATGTGATGTACGATGGATTCAATGTTTTCACACCACCCCCTTCATGAGGGGCTATGGCCTATTATGAATAAAAACATTCGCATTCTGTCGCATTCGCATTCATTCGCATTCATTCATTCTTTCTCTCTCTCTCTCTCTCTCTCTCTCTCTCTCTCTCTCTCTGTGGGGGTGGGGGGGGGGGGGGGGGGTCTGTGTGTGTGTGTGGGGGGGGTGTCTCTCTCTGTGGGGGTCTCTCTCGCTCTGTGTGTGTGTGTGGGGGGGGGGGGGGGGGGGGGGGTCTGTGTGTGTGTGTGTCTCTCTCTCTCTTTCTGTGTGTGTGTGTGTGTGTGTGTGTGTGTTTTCAATCACAGTTGCAGTATCACATGGTTATTACTCACAGTGTAGAATGACTGTCGCTGTGTGAGAGTGGTTTATAAACCCGGACTGTGTAATACACTTCACAGGAAAGCGGTAATACATTGCAGTTCAGTGCAGCACGGTACAGGAACTACAGTAAACTACACTACACTACACTACAATACAATACACTACACTACAATACAATACAATAAATTATCTCAGTTTCGTGCCAACACAGCACAGCACAGTATAATACAACATAACACAACAAAACAACAACACAACACAACACAACACAACACATCAGCTGGTTTCTTGCCATCATGAAAACCAGAAAAGAAGAAGAAAAAAAAAGGTACCCATTACTGTTGCGAAACGTTCTGCGAGGCTACTACTAACGCGTTGTTGCAACTGTGTGGTAGATCAGCAAAGCAGGCAATCATTCGCTCAGAAAGAGGCGATACCTTGTAGGTTGCTGTCGGGAGGCGGCTTTCATCCCATCCCATCCCAATTCGCCTATTCCCGATTCGACCGTCACTGAATTGCTGGTCCCATTTCACCTACAAGAATTACAAGGGT
>NC_134900.1:24794978-24802478 GCF_041734735.1 Babylonia areolata | reverse complement strand
CCCCTCTACTACTACTACTATTACTACCACCACCAATACTACTACTACTACTACTACTACTATCTCTCTCTCTCTCTCTCTCTCTCTCTCTCTCTCTCACTCTGGGTTTCTCATATCCCTTCCCCTCTACTACTACTACTACTACTACTACTACTATCCCTTTCCCTCTCTGTCTGTCTGTCTGTCCGTCTGTCTGTCTCTCTCTCGCTCTCTCTCTCTCTCTCTCTCTCTCTCTCTCTCTCTCTCTCTCTCTCTCTCTCTCTCTCTCTCTCTCTCTCAGTCTCTGTCTGTCGGGGTTTCTCATATCCCTTCCCCTCTACTACAACTACTACTGCTGCTGCTGCTGCTACTACTACTACTACTATTACTACTACTACTACTACAACTGTCTCCCTCCCCCCCCTCTCTCTCTCTTTCTCTTTCTCTCTCTCTCTGGGTTTCTCATTATCCCTTCCCCTCTGCTAATACTGCTACTACTGCTACTCTCCCTTTCTCAGTCTCTCTCTCTTTCTCTCTCTCTCTCTCTCGCTGGGTTCCTCATATCCCTTCACCTCTTCTGCTCTTTCTCTCTATTTCTTTGAACACAGTTACTAATATCCGTCATACACTGCTTTCACTGAGTTCAGTGTCCGCTTTTCCACTGCCCCCCCCCCCCTCCCTCCCCCCCCCCCCCCACTCCCACACCTCCCCCCACATCCCCCAAAAAGAAAAAAAATATCCCATTGTCCAAAGCTACATCACATTAAACGGCAGAACCCATTTCTCCGGTTCCAGTCGTTCCGTGGTACAGTAGTAGCCATGGACATTACATACAGTGCCTGCGAACAATGGGCATGGGAAATATCAAAGGAAAGCACCCCGTTCGTGTCACAGAGAGTAGGAGAGAGAGAGGGAGGGAGAGAGAGGAGGGGTGGGGAGTGAAACAGGGGGCGGAGGGGGGGGGGGGGGGGGGGCGTGGGGGGGGGGATCAATCACTTAACCTGCTTTCTGATCGATATCTATCTCCTCAGCGGTATACAGCTTGAGAGCAGTCACAGAGAAGGAGAGAGAGAGAGAGGGGGGGGGGGAAGATCAGAGTGAATTTGGAGGAGAGGGAAGTGGAGGATGGGGGGAGGAGGGTGCGCGGGGTGGGTGGGTGAGGGGGTGACTTGGGCCACAAGGGAGAGAATGGGAGAAAAGGTTTGGATGGAGGGGCGGGGGGGGGGGGGGGGGGGCTTGCAGAGGAGGGTTGGAGATGGAAATTAGTGGAGATATAAAATGGAGGAGCGCAGGAGGGGGAGTGGAGTGTGGAGGTGTGTGGGGGGGGGGCGGGAGGTGGGGTACAGGGAGGGGGGGAGAGGATCTAGGGGGGGGGGGGGGTGGCTGGGGGGCGGTTCTAGGTTTCTTCTGCATTATTGATTGGCTGTCTCTGTCTTGTCTATCTGTATCTTCCTGTGTACCTCTCTGTACCTTTCTGTCTGTCTCTGTGTTGTCTCTCTCTCTCTCTCTTTCTCTCTCTCTTTCTGTGTGTGTGTGTGTGTGTGTCCCGCTTTTTGTCTCTGTATCCCTCTATCTGTACGTCTCTCTCTCTCTCTCTCTCTCTCTCTCTCTCTCTCTCTCTCTCTCTCTCTCTCTCTCTCTCTCTCTCCTCTGCCCCCTCCCCCGTCTTTGCTATGGAAAGGTCAATGTCAGTAAAAGCCTTGAAAATCTCTCTCTCTCTCTCTCTCTCTCTCTCTCTCTATATATATATATATATATATATATAATTATATCCCTCTGTGCCATCCTCATTCCCACCCCCTCTCTCGGTGTAAAACATGAGATGGTTTTGAACGAATGTCAGTCCACACAGACAGTGACTGATCAGCATATTTTACACCACATGCAAACAGTGATGGATCACATTCCAAACCATTACGCAAGAGCCATTTGCTGATTTAGTGTAACGGATTTCTTGCATATATGATCTTTTTTTTATGCTTGCAATTTAATCAGCCGGACCATTGTATGTGAATGCTGTGTGGTGTGGTACGACTGTGCCCATACCAGGTATCTTTTTGGTGCCTTGATTAACAGCTTGGAACTCATGACTGGAAGTCCGAACTGAGTATGGATTATGGACATTTCATGTTGTGCGGTATGAAAAAATATGAACAATGTGCGAATAACCTCGTGTGAGGCGGTATGATACGTGAAATCGAATGCCTGTTGGATTCAGTAAAACACGACCGTGTTGTTGTTGTTTTTTATGTTGCAGACAAACCAAAAAAGACGTGGACGGTGGCCATGGTAGACGGCTACAGGAAGAGATGCCTGGCCCGCCCCTCACCTCCCCTCTACAAACACCCCGATGACGGACACCATACGTCATACCACGTCACCTGGCCTGAATCGTCATCATGTTACGTGGCCATCCACCCCTCCCCACACCCCTCCCCCGTGACGTCGAGTTGGCAACATGGTTGACGTGTGATTTCTCCTCACTGGGGGTCGCACAAAATCCCGTCAAAGGCTTGGCAACGGATCTGACGAAACAAGTCCATCGCAGAAGGTCCAGGCGCCGTGTATGTTCGATCGAAGGAATATACTTCTTTGTTGTGGTGGTGGAGGAGATGCAGACCAGACCAAAGACAATGGAAGCACTGCTGCTTTGTTGTTGCTGTTGTTTTCAATACAGTGTCTTCGTTGCTTACTCTTCAGATTCCTAGACTTTTCGTTGTTGAAGTTCCCAAGTCTGGTTCCTTGTTCTTGTTTTGTTTTGTTTTTTGTTTTTTTGTTTTTGTTTTATTTAGGCCTACTAGTACTCTTTTCCTCTCACCGATTTTTCCATCTTTTTTCACTTTTTCCACCAACTCCTCAACTCAGATGCAGTTTTGTTGGGTTTGGTTTGTTGCAGACTGTGTTGTGCACTACTAATTGTTTGGCAGATGACAGAAAGAAAAGTTTTCGCTTTAGTAGATGTTTCTTGTTTTCAAGAAAAGTGACGTTTGAATTTTGATGGTGGTGATGATACAAGTCAAGATTTTTTTTTTTTTTTTTTTTTTTTTTTTTTTTGAACGGCGCAGTTTGTTTTTTGAATGCTGCTGGGAGTGACTGCATTCCTTTTGTCGTGATTTTTTGGAGCGTGTAAACTGTGACACCCAGTCCACTTTCTTCATTCCATGGGAGCAGCAGGAGTGAAAACCCGTTTTCCTTCTACAATAGGGTTTTAAAAAAACAAACCAAAAAAAACCCAAAAACAACTAGTTGATCTAGCATTGATCTTTTTTCGTCCATCTTCGATGTTTTATTTCACCTAATGAAAATGTTAATTAATTGTGTGTGTTTTCATTTTACACATTCGAGCTTTCATTACGGCAAACACGCACGCGCGCGCGCGCGCGCGCACACACACACACACACACACACACACACACACACACACACACACTTCAACATCCTGCCATCGGATCAATCTATGAACCAAACAAAAGTAAAACATTATTAGGGACGAGGACTAGATTCCAGAGAAAGAGAAAGTTAAAAAAAAGAAGAAGAAAGAAGTAAAAGAGGAAGAGAGAGAGACAGAGAGATCTTGATGAGAGTGTTTCTTTGGACCAGGAGAACAAAGTCGACCCGTTTCATATCAGTTATCATCAAGTTTCAGTTTCAAGGATGTGTCAAAGCTTGCGGACTGAATCATACATGGTTTATCTTGTGAAACTGTTTTTGTTTTTTGTTGTTGTTGTTGTTGTTTTGTTGTTGTTGTTGTTTTTGTTATAGATGACTGACTTACGCATAAAGCCAGCGCGCTTGTCAGGCCTTAACGAGAAGTCAGGGGCGCCACATAGTTCGATTATTATTTTTTGTGTTACGACTGCCAAACCTCAGCCATCAACTGGACACCTTGTTTTTAGGCCAGCTAGTCGCCTGGCCTATCTCTAAATGGTGGATTAAAAATAAATCATTTAATCAAATTTCGTCCACTTCATGAACAGAGGCGCCGTGGTAGAAACGGGTGCTGTTTCTGATCAGTTGGATCCGTTAGACGTTGGACTTCTGGAGCCATTTGCATTGCTCGGACGGAAGAGCCTAGTATGGTCGTAACCCGCTACTAACTGTGTGTAGTATGGAACTGACCAGTGACGCAGTTCGGTCAACGTAGGCATTTAGTCACGTGTAACTGTCAAAATGTTAGAACCAAGCAATGCAAATGGCACCTGATCCATAGAATCAGGCGTTGGATTACAGATCCTTAGAATCAGGCGTTGGATTACAGATCCATAGAATCAGGCGTTGGACTTCTGATCCACAAAAGGATGTGACGCCATTAGTTAGGCGTCGGATTTCTGATTTATAGAGTCAATGAATCGTTGTACTTATCATCAAGTGTTCACCAGTGATCAGGGTTCGAGGCGCCGTTTCGGAAAGGTGTTGTGTCCTTGGGGGAAAACGCATTATTCCGACTTCCCTCACTCCACCCGGGGTATCTGATTTTGCCTGGGGAAGGTTACAAGTACAGAAGGAGAGAATTGGGCCCTGCCTTTCTATGCCGAGCTCCATGCACAATGGAAGTGAAATTGCTGCCCCGATAGACGTAAATGACTGTGGGACCTTCAACTTTTTTTCACTTCATTGAACGTCCATGCAAACTAAGACTGACAGACAGCGCAAAGCTTCCAGCGGAACACTTTTAGCTGCTGCTGTTTGTTATTGTCATGACTGCTGTTGCCTTTGTTGTTCTAAAGAAAAACAGAAGAAAAAAAAACATTTCGTCTGCAGCATCGGTGAGGATGGTGGCAGTAAACGATCTTCCAGTCCCTGGTACCAAAGGGTCTTTCAGTTTCGCCCAGTGAAGTTTCTGTACTGCAGGGTGGATGACAGAGTAAACGAACGTTATGAGCACTGACAGGCCACCATTTCTCCGACTGTTCCAGTCACTGACAGGGGAAACAACAGAGCAAAAACATGTACATACCCGGATTTTTACCCTACCCCCACCCCACCCTCTTCCACTATAGACCCTGAGTAGTGGTGTGGGTGTAGTCTTCCGGATGAGACTATGAACCTAAGTACTGTGTGCAGCATGCACTTAGCGCTCGTAAAATAACCCACGTCAACAAGAGTGTCGTCACTGGCAAAAACCTTTTGAAAAAATTCCACTTTGATCGTAAAACAAATAGACTTGCAGACCGAAAAAATAGAAGGAAAAAATATGGGTGGCGCTGGACTGTAGCGACACGCTCTCCCCAGGGAGAGCAACCCGAGAAATCGGTTGTGATAAAATATCAATTCAGTATAATAGACACCAAATCTGGGAAAGAAAAATCGAAATCCTAGCCACATAAATAAACACACACACTCCGCAAGAGCAAAAGCCAGAAAATCCTTGAGGATCATCGCAGAAAAATCCCTCCCTGGACAGAGAAAAGTTTAGCATGATCTCTTTCCTGTGGATTTCTCAGTGATCCAATGATCGCAGTCTGAGGCTGCGTTTCGGCACGCTATTGTTCCCTTGAGAAATGCACTTTAGCCCCGGTTTCCCTCACTCCACCCAGGTAGGTGTGAATAGGAACCTGACTTCGATTTGAGAAGGTTAAAATGGCGGAAGGAGAAGACTGGGCCCCGTCTTCTTATGTCAAGCCTAAGACACAGTGGATGTGAACCCATCGCCACGTTGGCCGTGAACGGCTGTCGGATCTTTAGCGGGTTCTTTTGTTTTTGTTTTGTTTTGTTTTGTTTTTTAAGTCAAGAAACCGCTTTCAGGCCTTGATAAGTATCGATTTTTATTGCTGTTGTTACGTTTTCTCAGCACTGTTAGAAACCGAGATGATTTCAAAGAAAAATGACTTGAGAGACGCTCGTTAACCCCACTTCCTTGGGCCCGTCCTTCGCTCCCAAGACTGACTGAAAGAAGTGAGTCAAAGACCAGCCAGCCTTATTAGTGATCCTAGGTTCATGCAGGGTGTCCGTGGAGAGATTACACTGCTCTGGCACAGAAGTGCCTTGCTGAAAGAAAGGGGGGTGAGGGAGGGGGGGGGGGAGACAGAAACACATCATCCTCATGATGATCATATGCCGGTGATGATGACGACGATGATACCAACAACAATAATAATAATAATGATAATGATAATAATGACAACAAAAATAAATTGTATATATGGAGAGCTCACTTTCATAGCTAATATATTACCGTAGAAATCAGCCATCAGTATTGTGACGCTTCCTCTGACTTCTGGGTTCATGACGATTTAACTTTTATCTTCGCACTTCTCGTGCAGGACCCATCACTGGACTTGATTGGATGTTGTGTCCACACACACACACACACACACACACACACACACACACACGGATATATATATATATATATATATATATATATATATATATATATATCTGCAAGCTCCAGGACTGACAAAATCCTCCACTTCATCAGTATCTTGATTGTTTGATCAAATGTTAGAGCTAGCTTTCCTTTCATATTTTCAAATGTTGTGGATTCTTTGCTTTTTTTTCCCCCTGCCATGTTCTCCCCATTGTCGGGTTCTGTTTAACGATGTTTACAACTGACAACAAATATGGCTGTCGTATACATTGATTTGTATTTTCCCTTCCTCACTTCACACACATATTCTGAAACATGTGCTGGTTTTTTTGGTTTTTGTTTGTTTTGTTGTTGTTTTTTTGTTGTTTTTTATACACTTCACTCATTTCATCTGATCGAAAACTTTCTTTATTGTTTTGAATCTTTCGATTTTGAAATCTACAGTTTACGTCTTGTGATCAACTTTGGAATAGAGATAATATAAGCTTCTTTGATTCATACATTAGATGTTTACGACTGCTTTCAATTTATAAAAAAAAAAAAAATGATTTTGAGAACGTAACTGAAACGTCACATACTTTTGTATTGTTACACGTTGTCATGAATCGAAGTCCTAGAGATTCAAACCTTCAGACATCGGAGTGACAGGCACCCAACGTAGCCCGTGCCATGCCTGACACGAATATTTTTATGTTTCATCGGCTAAAAATTTTCTCTGTAACCACATGTACAGTCTCTTCTTTCAAAATCAATTTACATGTTACCTCGCAGGAAACTTTCGTTCACACATTCATTGTATAACTAGTTTGTTTGTTTGTTTTATTGTTTGTTTGTTGTTTTGTTTTCAAACTCGATTTGTTAATATCTTAAAATATTTCAATACATCTAATATCTCTTTCATTGGTGGCGGGGAGGGTGGGGGGGGGGGGGGGGAGATGGTTTGAGAGAGAGGCGAGATCATTTTTCTATTGTTCACTTACTCTTATTTCTATATATTGTCAGGTACTTCAGGATTTCGCCTTCGTTGAACACATCCCGCATGTATACTTTGCTTTGTGACATCACCGAATTGGTTTAATCGTTGGAGGAATGTTTTGAAAGTTCAAAAATCAAAAGATATATTTCGAGGGATCTTCAGTAATTGCTTTAGATATACAGCAGTATGCAAATGACCTTTTTTTAAAACGCGTTCATTGTGAGTAAGAGGATTA
>NC_134900.1:24777478-24792478 GCF_041734735.1 Babylonia areolata | reverse complement strand
ATGAGAACTGAGAGAGTTTCTAATGATATATGTCCAAATTTTTAATGTCAAAATGTTGCATGTTACAGCATATCTGCTGGAAACCTTACAGTTCAAAGTGGGATGTGGAAAGGAAGCAAATCAAATAAAATCACCAGAAAAAAAAAGGAGATGCGTCACAGAAATGATGAAATTTTCGGGTCAGTGAAAGAGCCCTTTCAGACATTGGGGCTGAAACTGCGTGTGACTGGAGTTAAATCACACACACACACACACACACACACACACACACACACACACACACGAGTGAGTTATGTTTCTCTCATCTGCATTCTATTCGTGTCTAATTTGTTAGACTCGCTAACATACAGAGTATTTCAACCACATTGTCCATTCACCATATTCATTGTTGGTTTTAAAAGGTTTGATGTTCACTTTTCGTCGAATTCTTAAAGAAATTAAAAATCTATATAAAAAGAAACTGTAAATAGCTGGTCGAAACAAACTAGATGTCTTGATTTTTTTTATGTCTATGTTAGTTGTTTTTGATATCACAAAAATCGATATAAAAACCGATAAGACCTGTATGGTCTTTCAAAAGCGAAATCAATCTCTCTCTCTCTCTCTCTCTCTCTCTCTCTCTCTCTCTCTCTCTCTCTCTCTCTCTCTCTCTCTCTCTCTCTCTCTGAAAAGGGAAAAGGCGATAAACAGCTACGCATAATCAAGAGGTCAAGAGTGGATCGCTGGAGAGTTCGTGTACCAGTGGAAGAACTGAAAAAAAAAAGTTGTATATTTCTTTCCGAACTGAATCATTTATTCTTTTTCTCGTCTCTAGTTCTTCCATTTCCGATATATTAAAAAAAAAAAAAAATCACTCGATTTTTTTTTTCTGTTTTTGTTTTGACACTGTTTGCATTGTTGATACCAATTTGTCAATACACCATTAAACTGGAGAAGCCTTTGTGTCGTGTGTGTGTGTGTGTGTGTGTGTGTGTGTGTGTGTGTGTGTGTGTGTGTGTGTGCGATACAGAGAGAGGGGTTCGTATGAAAGGAAGGTTGCGTTTTGTTTTGTAATTCCTTTTTTATGTGCCAATTCAATCTTTGATCTCCATCCTACGATGGGTTTCCATGTCATTCCGTTGACGATTCCTCCAAATGAATATAAATTTAGGAAAACACACACACACACACACACACACACACACACAAATCAAATCGACTTCAAGCGCACACAAACTGATACATATATTCTTGTTCATAAACGCACAAAAAAAAAAAAAAAAAAAATCAAGCACACGAAAGTTCATGCGCAGGCATGCACTCTATCATACACACAGAGACAGGCGCTTACAAAACGTCACACACACACACACACACACACATGCGCACGCGCGCGAACGGCCCACGCATACACGTCGACAGGAGTAGGGAAGAAAAGACCGAATGTAACACAATCAGTAGTTCTAACATTTGTCCTTTATATATATATATATATATTTATAGTGAGAAAAGACAATGACAAGCGCATACTTGCAACTGCTTCCGCATCTTGAAATTTTATCTTTATGTGCCGCACACTGGCTTACTCGTAGTCATGACTCATTAGTTATTTTGCTTATTGATTATTCACTCACTACGTTCTTTATTCATAATTATTTCCAGTCTGTTGAGGTCTTTGTTTGTTTATCAATAATAATTATGCCACGAAGGCTTGCCGAGAATTGGACACCTACACCCCCGCACTTCTTCTGCATGTCGCAGCGAAAGGCGTTCGATGGCCACATGTCAAGGGGTGTCAACTGGCGTATGGCTTTATCCCTCCCTTCCTCCCTCCCTCCCCACATCCCTCCCTCTCGCAGCTGTAAAGCTGAGAAATCAATTTCCAATTAACCAAAGAGGTAATTACTTGTAATTGAGAGTTCTCTGAATAATTGATAGCCAACACCAGTAACTGCGGTGCGGCGGAGCGAAAAGGTGTGTGTGCGTGCGTGCGTGCGTGTGTGTATGTGTGTGTGTGTGTGTGTGTGTAAGTGCGCGCGTGTGTGTACCTCTGTGTCTGTCTGTTTCTCTGCATGTGTTTGTATATATTTGTGTGTCTGTGTGTGTACGAAAAACGTGTAAGACAGGCCTTGAGAGACAGACACAGACACAGTCAGAGACTGACTCATAGACAGGAATAAGAGAGACAGAAAAGGATACGGACAATGAAACACATAATCATTTTACAAAAACAGCAATAAGAGAGAGGCGAGGGTGGGGAGAGAGAGAGAGAGATCAGTTTCAGCGCAGTGTCAAGGGCACAGTAATTTGATGCTCAACCAGGGGCAAACAAATCAATTTCAGCACCAACTCATGTTTCCACGCTCCCACTGGCACACACACACACACACACACACACACACACCTAACAATGCTATTAATACAAAATAACTTGTGTCTCATCCACGCTCAGTCATAACGGTTCACGTCTTAGTCAACGATCAGCTGGTATTGCAGGTTGGTCACATCAATTCAAAGTTTAACGTTTGGAAATGAAAGGTAGATCTCAGGACCGTACCAACATAGAGAGAGACAAAGAAAGAGAGAAAAGAAGAACAGAAAGGGAACAAGAAAGAATAGCAGGCAGACAGACAGACTGACAGACAGACAGGCTGACAGAAACTGCTACGAATTCGGAGGACCGTTTCAGTGTTTCTACCGTGATCAAAGTTCCATTAAAGACAAATGTCAGAAATCAACATCAAATAAGTAATCGAAACATATCAACAACAACCATTTGATTTTATCAGACATGGTGAATAGCGCCCGCAGACTTCTGAAACCCCCACCCCACCCCCGCCACCCTTTCCAAAACAACAGCAAAAACAATATATAGTATGAAGTAGACTATTGATACAGTCAGCTAAATCCTCTCTCTCTTTCTCTCTCTTTCTCTCTCTCTCTCTCTCTCTCTCTCTCTCTATCTATCTATCTCTCAGTTAATTCCGCAAAAAATATTACACACGCCCAACTTCATTTGGACTTGTTTTGATTATGTCATCCACAAAGGAAACCATTATAAAACAGTTTGCTGTTTACTTATATAAAGCATTTAAAACACGCAATGCATTATGTAGTTAATTATCATTTGTTGTGTAATCTCAGTTTGTAAAATTTAATGGACATTTACTGACGTGTATTTGTTGTTAGTATGACTATTGTTGTGAATTGTTTCACTGTATCCACTTCATGAGGGGCCATGGCCTTATTGAATAAATCATCCGTATCCGTCTCTCTCTCTCTCTCTCTCTCATTCGTACACACACACACACACACACACACACACACACACTTGCGCGCACAAGCCAGATTCTATAATGATAATGTACATATCGTGCAATGAAGTATGTCATCAGAAAAAGAAATGAAGAAGAAAGATCAATTCAAAATGTCAAACAAAAAATTGCCTACATTTATATATATATATATATATATATATATATATATATATATATATATATATATATATATATATATATATATATATATAATCCAGTCGCAGACCGCAAGAACGTGCTAGAACCAAGGGAGAAAACACTCCCTCCACGACAAAAACCGATTGTTCACTCCCTCTATTGATAACTCCCCTTGCCGCCTTCCCCGTTATTATTCTTCTGTTCTTACCAGAGATTCACCTTAGATATAAATAAATAAATAAATAAAAGGGCAGGAACTGATACCGAACGGGAGAACGAAAGAACAGATGAACGAACAAATAAATACAGAAACAAAGACAGTGGGAAGGAGGGAAGGAATGAAAAAGAGAGCCGGAATGGGCTTTCAGATAAATAGGAGAGGTGGGCAGATGGGGAATGGATTAGAAGAAGAACAAGGACAACAACAACAACAATAACAGCAGCAGCAGCAGCAATGACAACAACAACAACAACAACAACAGGAGACAGACAGAAAGACAGAAGACAAGATTATTATAGCGCACGAAATTATATACGCTCAAAATCGCCCGTGTTCATTATCTCCTGTTCATAATTTCATTATGTCTTTCCGGGTAACTTGAAATAATAACCAGCATACCGTTCTGATTTTCCAACGATCTTTTTCACACACACACACACACACACACTTGCATGTGCGAGAATCTACAAATGGAATTAGAAGTCTTGCAGTGAATTTTATCTGGTAAAAAAGAAGAAGAAAAACTGAAGAATAAATACAAATGAAAGCTTTCTTAAAACAGAAAAAAAACAATAGTTCTTACACTTTGGTAATCCAATTGGAATGTGTTAACACCCACAACAAACAGAAAAAAAAAAAAGCTTCACGCAACACAAGGGAGAAAATCGCAAGGAAAAAAATCGACAATCCTATTGTTCTCTCCCTTGATGGCGGTCTTTCGTCTTGTAACCCCCTTCCACTCCAACACCCACTCCCCTCCTCTCCCTCATCCCTTCCCAAGTTTCACTTTCTTTGGAAATCTACTTGGAATTTACTTTCACAATCAAAGAAAGAAACAAACAAACAAAAACAAACAAACAAACAAAAAATCAGAAGGAAAGAAAAAAGAAGAAGGAAAGAAAGAAATAATGAAAGAACGAAAGAAAGAAATCGAAAGCGTTAATTAAGTCAATGTGTGTGCATGAATGAAGGAGCAACTAAACAAACGATTAGTAGGAGTGGAAAAAGGAAAGAGAGACGGGAGAGAGAATAAGAAAGAAAGAGCGGAGGAGATAGAGACAGGCAGACAAACACAGACAGATAGAATGCAAAAAGAGCTCACATCCATACATATATATCGGCTATCCCTAAAAAAGTGAACGCTTTTTGACAAGTATTTTCTCAGTGACAGAGAAACCGAATTCATTGAAAATTCTCACACAGTAACCTTTGGGTATAAACAGATTAATTTTCATTGGCATTTAGTCACGTGTAACTGTCAAAATGTTAGAACCAAGCAATGCAACTGGCTCCTGGCCTGCCTGATACGTACTCTCTGCGAACGTTTAAATTACATACATGTGCCTCACGTGTTTGGCACATTCCAACATGTTGGCGACGTTCGCGTATGTTGATGGCATTCAAGAAAGACAGACTCCGTGGTTTGTTTTGTTTTAGTTTTGTGTGTGTGTTGTTGTTTTTTGTTGTTGTTGTTGTGTTTTTTTGTTGTTGTTGTTGTTTTTTTGTGTGTTTATTGTTGTTATTGTTGTTGTTTGTTTGTTTGTTTGTTGTTGTTTTTTTGTTTGTTTTTTTGTTTTTATTTTTCTTTGGTGGTTGTTTTTTTTTCAGTTCGTCTTCTGCTGTCCCATGGCGTGACAAGATGGACGTTGAGTGACCACCAGTCGCTGCGGGTGGACTCCGTTGAGGGTCGGAGACCGGCGTTGTCTCACCCCACCCTGGAGGGACATCGACGAGCGATGAGGACATCCACATGGAAGTTGTCTGACATAGTCCTAGGCGATGATGCGTGGTGTTGTGATTTGTTAGAGCGCGCCGTGCGGCCCGACACCCCAGTCTTCAGCATTCAGGGTTTTCTGTCGGGGTTATCTCGAAAGCGCTTCAAGGACATCTTGAAGACAAACCTCAAAGCCTGTGACATAGACATCGCTTCTTGGGAAACTGATGTCCTTGACCGCTGTCGCTGGAGGATGCTGTGCTCTAGTGGCATAAAGACGTTTGAAAACAAGAGAACGCTGGCCATTAAGGACAAGCGTGAGCGAAGGAAGCAGGGCTCAACTTCTGGAGACGTTTTCCTTTGCAACACCTGTGGGAAGTGCTGTGCATCCACAATCGGCCTCTTCTCCCATATGAGGACACACACCGACAGATAAGTCTGCCTGCCTACTCATCCGTCGGACCGACGGGAGACTCCATCGTCTCGCCATTAGCTCATGGCCCAAAGACCTGCCCTGTAAGTGCAGGGGGTGGGGGTGGGGATTGTTTCTCCGAGATTCCCACCCCGGGGCTAGGGGATATAGCGCGCCTCTTGATCTCATGATGGACCCGTCATAGGACACACAGGGTATTTTAGTGAGAGCAACACAGTGCCAGCTGCTGCCCTGCCCCGTCCTGATAGGAACACCGCCAGTTGGTCCGGGGCCACGAATATCGCAGCTAACCCTCATGATGTCTGAGGCCCATGACCCTATCCGCCACCTTGGGGATGGTCGCCCCGCCACTGAGTTGGCAGCAGCCTGTCCCCGGTATTTATCATGTTTGGTTTCATTTTTCGTAGTCTACGCCCGTTCCACAGACGAACGAAAATTGTTAACGCCAAGCAAAATCAGAGTGAAAATCACTCAAACAACACAGCCCTGGATCTGATCGGTCACTTCCAAGTGAACCAGAGAGCAGAGTGGTTTAGACGCTTATCTGCGAATACAGTGTCCGTGAGGTCTGGGTTCGAATCCAGGTCTCGCCCTTTCTAACACGTTTGACTGGAAAATCAAATTGAGCATCTAGTTATTCGGACGAGTCGATAAACCGAGATTCCGTGCGCAGCACGCACTTTGCGCACTGACAAAGAACCTATGGCAATGTAAGTGTTATCATCTGGCAAATTCTGAAGAAGAAATCCACTCTGATAGGCACACACACACACACACACACACACACACACACACTCACACACACACACACACACACACACACACACACACACAGAGGAGAGAGAGATTGCATATGTATGTATGTATAATAGTCAAACGTGTCCGACTATGACCATCAGAACAGAAGAGGAGGCAACTGCTGTCCCGGCAATCTGGGCTAGAATTTGATTACAGTGGAGAGTGTCTTGCCCATGTTACATCCCCACTCTCTCGGCCAAGAGGGTTTCAGGACAGTCGGCGATGTGATGGTTCCCAAAGCCAACTGGCCCCCAAGGCTGCAGCACTAAGAGCCAATGCTATCTTGCCTTCTACTTTGAGAATCATGGTCCTTCACAAAAGACTAAACTGAAATGACTTCCCATTGCAACGGGAGAAACCATTGATCATACAGCTCTCACTTTGCTGTAAGCTTATACCAATCGTGATATAAGCTGAGCAGGGAGAGAGAGAGAGAGAGAGAGAGAGAGAGAGAGAGAGAGAGATTGCGTGCAAGCCGCAGACACGCTCATACGCATAATTTATTTGAGAATGCAGCCACACGAATACACTAATCAGCACACAAAACCACGACAAGAGATAAACGATAGACATCAGTCCTGTTTGATTTATTCAATAAATATTTTCATTTGTCCATACAGTTACTTTGCATACACAACCAAACGGTTGTTTTCAAGATGATATTCACACCATAATATAGTTAGTGGTTAACATAGTTCCCCAGCATTTATGCGTTCCCTGAGAATAATAATAATGATAATGATACTACTACTAATACTAACAACAACAACAACAGCAACATAATAATAATAATAATAATAATAATAAATACATTCATATGGCGCCGAATTTTGTGCGGAAACAAACCAAAGCACGTTCACACGTTTCTTTTAACAGGATGACAATAAGGTTCACAAAAATACCAAATAATTTCAATGTCTTACAACGATATTGTCTGCACAAAAAAAGGGGGGGAGGGGGGGACAAAAAAGGGAGAAACAAAATGCAATGTTAAATTCAAAACGACCAACAAAAAATTGATTCACACACACACACACACACACACCTTTGCTGGTTACCGCCAAGCCAACCACACTGAGCCATATCAGGGCGCACGCACACACACACACACACACACACACACACACACAGAGAGAGAGAGAGAGAGAGAGAGAGAGAGAGATGAGGGAGGGAGAGAGAGAGAGATGTAACACATAAATCACAATCAGTCGATTTGGTCCCAGTTCCCAGACGTGGAAAAAGGCACAATTAGCAGTGATATATACAGTTCTGATTTGTAAACTTGAACGTCGCGTGATACACTTTTCGGTGACTCGCTTGTGTGAACAAAGTGAGTCAATGTTGTGTTGTGACAACAGATTCTTCTATGTGAAATTCGGGTTAACTTCCCCGAGGACAGTGCGTCACGACAGTGCAGTGCAGTGTAACCATTTGTGTGTGCGAGCGCGCGCGCGCGCATGTGTGCGTGTGTGTGTACAAATGTAGCCCGTTTGTCTTACTGTCAAAATGAAAATTTCTACAGTTTTATCATGGACAAAGCTTTTTGTTGCCGTGGGTTCTTTTACGTGCGTTAAGTACATGCTGCACAATGGACCTCGGTTTATCGTTTCTTAATGTCGTCACGCAAGGTCTAGTAATGGGGTTTGGGGTGTGGGGTGTGTGTGTGGGGGGGGGGGGGGGGGGTACATGGAAAGCGCCTAAATAATATCAGAAACAATACATGGCAAAAATGAAAGTCCCCACAGAAATACTTAACCTGCTGAGAGGGTTTGGGTGTCAGACACCCTCGACACAATCGATATCAAGTTGTTTTTTTGTTGTTGTTGTTTTGTTGTTTTTTATCTGATGTAGTGCGAGGTAGGAACTGTTGTGTGCGTGGTTGTGCCTATACATCGTCAACGCGTTCTGCCTGCTGGCTTTGAAGTCTGTATGCTTCGCTTCTTCTTTGCTGCCTGCGCAAACGGACGCGCCGAATGGCACAGGAAACGAATGATGAGCGCCAAAAGGCAGCTTTCAATCGGCTGTACCCAGATAGGCATTCTTCTGTATGACTCCGAGTTTATGGGAGCGCTTAGAGTTTGATCTGTGCCAGAAGATAGCCGCTATATAAGCATCAATTACAAAAGATAAATAAATAAAATACGTAAAGAAATAAATAGATAAATAAAAGGTTTTCCAGGTTAAGCTTCCTTTGATTTGCATGCACGCGCTCGCTACACGCGTGCTCACAATGGGTGGCTCAGTTCCTGGAACCGGGGGTCCGTCAGCTGCAGGTACCCAAGGAGCCGATCGGGAACGTAACCCCTCAAGAGGTCAAGGTCGCTGTGAATGCCTGGACGACGACCCGCGGCCCTGGCGTTGTTCCTCAGCACGTTCCGCACGGTCACCCGGCAGGCCTGCGTCAGAGTCAGGGGGTTGGCTAGGATGTCCCGGGCCGCAAGGGCGGAGTTGGGCAGGCGGCGGAGGTACTGGTGGAGGGGAGATCCCGCCAGGAGGAGCATCCGGAGCAACCAGGTGCCCCAGGGCCGCAGAAAGGGCACGTTCCAGATTTTGCCACCCTGGTAGCTGTACTGGCCGACCTGCAGCTCCGGGTTGCAGCCGCGGCGCAAGAGAAACTGCACGAAACAAAAACAACAGCAAAAACTAGACACGTGTGTGCACACCGCGTGGAGGGGCGTGCCACTGACACCCCCCGCCCCCTACCACACACCCCATCCCCCGTCCCCCAAACCACTTGGAGAAAGCCTAAAAAAAACACACAAAAAACACAGAAAAGCTACATTTGACGATTGTACAACCTGTTATCTGAGCTGGTCGCTTCGACTGGGTCGTTCGTAGTTAGTCCTATACTTACTCTACTTTTTACAAACGGTCTAGAAGAACCAGTGAGTAGGAGACGGGGCATTAAAATTCTATCTCATCCTCTTCCTCTCACTCACACACGAACAAAAACAAACCAAAACCTACCAACCAGACGGGACATTAAAATTCCATCTCCTCCTCTTCCTCTCTCTCACAAGACGGACAAAAACAAACCAAAACCTACCAACCAGACGGGACATTAAAATTCCATCTCCTCCTCTTCCTCTCACTCACAAGACGGACAAAAACAAACCAAAACTACCAACCAGACGGGACATTAAAATTCCATCTCCTCCTCTTCCTCTCTCTCACAAGACGGACAAAAACAAACCACCAAACATACCAACCATCACCCTCACACCCACAACGCAATTGACTTTAAGGAGGAAGGTGGCAGAATGGTTAAGACGCTCAGCTGCCAATACAGAGAGTCCGTGAGGGTGTGGGTTCGAATCCCGCTCTCGCCCTTTCTCCTAAGTTTGACTGGAAAATCAAACTGAGCGTCTAGTCTTTCGGATGAGACGATAAACCGAGGTCCCGTGTGCAGCACGCACTTGGCGCACTGAAAAAGAACCCATGGCAACGAGACTGTTGTCCTCTGGCGAAATTACGTAAAATGAAATCCACTTTCATAGGTACACAAATATGTAAGCATGCACTCAAGGCCTGACTAAGCGCGTTGGGTTATGCTGCTGGTCAGGCATCTGCTCAACAGATGTGGTGTAGCGTGTATGGATTTGTCCGAACGCAGTGACGCCTCCTTGAGAAAGTGAAACTGAAACTGAAACTGAAACTGAAACTGAAACCTTAACACACTCGCCGTTGTACCACAGCACGGCGATGTCCAGCGCTTTCAACCCATCCGCGTTGACGTCATCCATGCTCGCGCCAGCGTCCAGCAGAAGGCCGAGGGACTCCAGTGTGGAGACCATGCAGGCGTAGTGCAAAGCGGTGTTCCCGTTGGCGTCCTTCTGGTTGACGTCACACCGCGGATGGTCCAACAGCACCTTTGTTTGTTGGATGAATTTTTAATGACTTTTTTTTTCTTCTTTTTATTAAATTATCAAATTATTAAAGTATCGATTAAATGTAAAAGTTTAAGTCTCATGGCCTTTGACGATCATCGGGACGTTAGTGATATTTTTTTTTTTAATATTGATCAACAAATAAAAGGGGTAATAAAAAGTTAAAAGTTAAGGATAAGCTCTTAGTGATAACTTTTTTTGTAGTGATCAAAAACAGAACCAACTAACAGAGGAATTAAAACTGTCCATTTCTCTACCTCTTTAAGGGCGATCCCAGAGGGTATTAAAATTCATCTTTTTTCTTCTACAAAACATAAAAAATTCAAAATAAAGCAGTAGAGTCTTAACATCCGTGTCATTCGTTTCTCTCTTAATAGACAGAGATAAAAACAACAAAACACCAACCAGACTGGAAAAAGTTTCTTACGTTCTAAAGACGGACAACAAACCAAACTACAACCAGAGGGCATTAATCCGATTTACTTTCTCTCCCTCAAAGAGAAAAACAATGTAAACCAAACGTAGCAATCCAGACTGTAACTAAGAAGGTCCATCTCTCCCTTTTACTCCTCACAAGGACAGAGCTAAAACAAACACATTAAACTGTTACAAATCAGTAACAACGCTAACTTAATTCACAGCGTTTAAAGGCATTCAGTCTTTACAACCCATCCGCGTTACTGATAACTATCTGTTAGGATTAAAAATTATGTTAAAGGAATAGTAGAATTCTGTTAATTAAGGTTAAATGTCCTCTTGTCTTTTACAGCCATCAGGACAATATTTACAACTTTTTTTTTCCTTTTTTTTTTTTTTTTTTGGATCAAAACAGTAAAGGAATTTTTCTAAAGTTAAAGGTTTTAAGGTTAATAAAATTGTTCAGGAAACTGTGTTATATTTTTCGTTTATATATTTTTAAAAAAATGTTCATTTCTGTGTGTAATATTTTGCATTTGTAAAATAAATTGTTCAGCTCAAAGTAAAATTTGTTTCATTAATGAAAAATAAATCACTTAGAACTGAACAATTCATTTGGACGCGAGTGTGTTCGCGAACGACGCTGTAAACTGAGTGTTCTCAAAAGGGTGTGATGTGTGTGTGTGGTGTGTGTGTGTGTGTGTGTGTGTGTGTGTGTTCACAGTTTATTTGGGTGTGTTTGTGTGTGGTGTGTGTGTGTGTGTGTGTGTTCACAGTTCATGTTAAAATAAACACGCAGCAGAATAGAACACTTTCAGTTGACCAATGTATCGATAAACGTAAAAGTCAACTGCTCAACTAACAGACAGTGCAAACCGTCAGCACCTTGATGACGTCATCAGCCTCACGGACCGTGGCGAACATGAGCATGGTCCGGGATTCATAAACCAGAATGTTGGGGTCGACACCGAGGCGGAGGAAGGTCTGGACCACGGCTGCGCGGTTGGCGCGTGTCTGGATGGCCAGGACAGGGGGTGAGCAGTGGTGTCCACCTGAAAGGTCGGTGTGAGTTCCAGAGAAAGGTGTGTGTGTGTGTGTGTGTGTGTGTGTGTGTGTGTGTGTGTGTGTGTGTGTGTGTGTGAGTGTGAATCAGAATCAGAATCAATTTTAATGTCAATTAAACCTGAACAAGGTTTATAAGATACGCATGCAAAGTTACATGAAACCACGCACACACACAAAAAAACAAAGATAAATGCTGAACAAGACATTGTGTGGGTGTGTTGGTAGTAGTGATGATGATGGAGTCTCCGGTCGGACGGACGGATGAGTAGGCACGCAGGCTTATCTGTCGGTGTGTGTCCTCATGATATGGGAGAAGAGGCCGATTGTGGATGCGCAGCACTTCCCACAGGTGTTGCAAGGGAAAACGTCCCCATAAGTTGAGACCTGCTTCCTTCGCTCACGTTTCTCCACTATGGCCAGCGTTGTCGTTTCAAACGTCTTTGTGCCGCTAGAGCACAGCATCCTCCAGCGAGAGCGGTCAAGGGCATCAGTTGGTAGTAGTGCCCCTACTGAAACGCGTATCTCAGTTTTCAGTTTCAGTTTCAGTTGCTCAAGGAGGCGTAACTGCGTTCGGACAAACCATATACGCTACACCACATCTGCCAAGCAGATGCCTGACCAGCAGCGTAACCCAACGCGCTTAGTCAGGCCTTGAGAAAAAAAACAAAAAAAAACAATCTCAATCAAAACTCAAGACTGGGTTGGTTGGTTTTATGTTCTTGTTGTTGTTGTTGTTGTTTTCTTTAATCAGTTTTGTCCTGTGTTCATCCGTCCTTGTTATGAATTCTTTCCCTTTTTTGCCTGTTCACAGCCCAGCTTTACCCAAACAGGGCTGTATGTTACATGTGCACCACACACGTGTCTTGTCCTTTATCTTTTGTTGCTCATATTCACAGCCCAGCCCAGCTCACGTTTTATCTTTATCTTTTGTTGTTCATAGTCCAGCTGACCTTCACAGAGTAATCTTCTACGTACGTTTTATTGTTATCCTTTTCATTTTTTTTTTATCTTTTGTTGTTCACAGCCCAGCCCAGCTCACGTTTTATCTTTATCTTTTGTTGCTCATAGCCCAGCTGACCACACAGGGCTGTATGTTACACATGTTTTATACTTATCGTTCATCTTTTGTTGCTCATTGCAAAGCTGAACCTCACAGAGCCATATGCTACATAACTTTTAAAGTTATCCTTTTCTTTTCTTTTGTTGCTCATAGCCCAGCCCAGCTCACGTTTTATCTTTTCTTGCTCATAGCCCCTGCAGACCACACAGGGCTGTATGTTACACATGTTTTATACTTGTCGTTCATCTCTTGTTGTTCATAGTGCAGCTGACCCAAACAGGACTATATTATGTTACTCATGTTTTTAGCTTTATCATTTCTTTATCCTGTGTTGCCCATAGACCTGCTGACCACACAGAGCCACATGTTACGTAACTGTTTTATCTTCATAATTTCGTTATCTATTGCTGCTCGTAGCCCAGCCGAGCTCACGTTTTATCTTTTATCTTTTGTTGCTCATAGCCCAGCTGACCCACACAGGGCTATATTATGCGAGACGTTTTATTTTCATTCTTTCTTTTGTTTGTTTGTTTGTTTATAGCCAAGAAAGCCACACAGGGTTTTTATTATGTAACACGTTTTATCCTTATCATGTCTTTATCGTTTCTTGCTTATATCCAAGCCGACAACACAGGGCTATATGAAGGATTTTTTTTGTTTAATGTCCCGTCACACACATCGGTGATTGAAGACATTTTGTTAAAGTATTTATGAATACATCTGAGTATTATTGGTTAGAAGGGGTGGGAGATGTGGATGAATGGAGGGTTGGGGGAAACTGGGCAAATGAGGGTAAAAATGTGGGTGAAATTTGGAAGAAAACCCCCCCTCTAAATACAATTACAGGAAATTACTTGAAGGACTTCGTAAAAGAGAAGTCGTTAAACTGACAAGCGAAACAACTGATAATGAATACAAAAAGTCAAAAACATCAACGTTCTCAGTCACTTGTGAAGACACATGTTCGTGTACAAAAGGCTTCATCAAACTACAGTGAAAAATTATATGCTCAATTGTCAGGTTACTAAAGCATATGCACAGGGCTATATGTTATAATCTTTATTGTTTCTTTGAGATTTGTTGTTCATAGCCCACCTGACCCATACACAGCTGTATTGTGTTACACAATTGTATTGTTTTATTTTCATCATTTCTTTATCTTTGTTGGTTATAGCCAAGAGAAACATACAAGACTGTATTATGTGACACACGTTTTATCTTTATCATGTCTTTATCGTTTGTTGCTTAAAGCCAAGCCGACAGCGCAGGGCTGTATATTACATTTTTTATCATTTCTTTATGTTTTGTCGCTCACAGGGCTATTGTGTTACACATGTTTTATTTTCAACCTTTCTTTATCTTTTGTTGCTCATAGCCAAAATGACCACACCAGGCCATATGTTATGCATGCTCTAGCAGATACGTGCTCACTCACAGTGGCAGAATATTCATCAGACTAGGTGATAAAGACCTTAGGCCTCAGCCTAGTCCAACATTAATGCGTCCCTGTTCTGCACGGCAGACAGATAAATACATGAATATTCACCCTAACAATACATGAATATTCACCCTAACAATATATGAATATTCACCCTGACAAATAATACATCGAAAAAAACCCAAAACAAACAAACAAACAAAACAAACAAACTGAGCGTTCTACAGAACGCACAGAGACGAGAGCGAAAGCAAGCGAGCGAGCGAGGCAGAGATATACAGAGAGAGGAGAGAGAGAGAGGAGAGAGAGAAAGCAAGCGAGCGAGCGAGGCAGAGATATACAGAGAGAGGAGAGAGAGAGGAGAGAGAGAGAGAGAAAGCAAGCGAGCGAGCGAGGCAGAGATATACAGAGAGAGGAGAGAGAGAGGAGAGAGAGAGGAGAGAGAGAGAAAGCAAGCGAGCGAGCGAGGCAGAGATATACAGAGAGAGGAGAGAGAGAGGAGAGAGAGAGGAGAGAGAGAGAAAGCAAGCGAGC
>NC_134900.1:24717478-24774978 GCF_041734735.1 Babylonia areolata | reverse complement strand
CCCCTCAACACACCCTACCTGCCACCAAGCCCACCAACCTCCATCCCCCCCCCCTTTTTTTTTTTTCACTGGTAAGTAGTGTAGAAGGCTAGGGCTGTACCGGTCGGGTGTATTCCCGTGGGCCACGTGCAAAGTATAGCTACAAAACCCATGTTTCAATCAGTTTCTATTCAGTTTGTGTTCTTTTGAATGTCAGTAAGAAAGGAAATTCACGCGCTCTTATGTCCCTACTTTCTAAGTCTACGTCAACATGTATACTTGACAGAAGCGCCCCAAAATTCATTTCAACCTGAAGGCAAAGTTCTCTAAGAATGGAAGGTAAAAAAAAAAGAAAAGAAAAAAAAAAGGAAATATGTATAGACACTTGTTTAAAATGCTGTTTATAATTTGACCATGACATGTATCAATATCTGTCGACAAATACCAATACAGACTACAGACTACCATTACAACAGTTAGTCACATTGCCACACACTGTTGCGTTTATGTCAAAAATAATAATTATGTTTTCTTTTCTTTTTCTAAGCAAAAAGCTCCCCTTTAAGCAATGTGAACAGCAGAAAAGACTTCCTTTTTTTCCCATGTCTCCTTGTTCTGAGGAGGAAAACACATGTCGTGTCAAGGCAAAAAACAACAACAACAACAACAAAAAACAAAACAAAAACACCCGAATAAATGTATAATGAACAGAAATAAAACCATCCTAGATTAAAAATAGTAATGTTTCCATTTCATATCTAAAATTTGAACACGCATGTTCCAGTGAGACGGGACAGGGAAGCCTTTCCTGGACAGAGCTACTCGAAGTAGATCATTTCTGTGGAACTTAAATTTAAAAAAATTTTTTTTTATCTGTCTTGGAAAATAAAATGGTTACCCACCCTTGATCCTAACCCTATAAACTGTACCCAACCATCGACGAATTTTGTGGTGGGCACACATTTGATATTACTGACGTGATTTTATTTTATATTTTTATTTTTTTTTTTTCATGCACAGTCCACACAACCTTGTAACGTTGTTGAACTGAGACCAGTGTGCTTTATGACGCGTGCCATCCTGAAACTAGCTGTCCTTTTACTAAACAAGTGTTATCTTTATCTGCATCGTATTTAGGACTGTTTTTATGCCGACCATCTCGATCGTGGGAACCAAAGAGAACTGAAATACAATGCTTGAAAAAACAATCTAGACCTCGATAAAGTTTGGAACAGTTTTAAAGCTGGATTATTGTGCACGTGCAAGCGGGATACTGCCTTTCCTTTTATACCCCCCACCCCTTCCTGCAGGAAAACGAATATGATCATCACATCTATCTATCTTCGATATTGAAATCATCGCCAATAACAGAAAACGAAGTGGTGTGTTGTGTTAAACTGGACCTTACAACAAGGACAACAATTGGAAGAACATTCATTGGCAATAACAAGCTGACCAAAAAAAACAACAACAACAAAATTCTGCTGTACACCTCAGTATACAGAGTATATCATGTACAGAAAAAAAACAACCTACAACAACAAAGCAACCGAATGATTCATGACGTCTATTTTGCTAAAATGTGACACGATGAAGGGAAGGTACTTTCAGATAATCTGTACAGCTAACATGGCCCTGAAGTCAATCTCTTTGCCCTCTTCGCCTCATCTTCCCTACAATCAAAATAGTTTATCATTGTCATTATCATCATAATAAGTACACCTCACCCCCGAGTCATTATGTCGACGAATCGAAGACTTTTTTTCAGATCAAGATGGAAATAATCCAGTCACAGGCAACATCCTGTTTAAGTTCCAAACACTTAAGTTTGTATTCCGAACCACGGTGACAAGTGGTGAACTCAAATTCGCGAATCGTTTCTTTTCTTTTTCTGGGGAGGGGGTGGGGGGTGGCGAGAAGGGGTAGGAGGGTGGGGGAGAGGCTTTCGCTTGTGACATTTTGTGGTGTGCGTGATCGTTCTTTTGTTTCACATCTATTCACAGTTGTGATTTTACACGAGCGTGTGTTCGTGCTTGCGTGCGCGTGTGTGTGTGTATCAGTGTGTGCGTGTGTGTTTTTTTAAGGTACGTATGCTTGCATTCGGTTGCAACAGCACCTCTCCAGCGGCCTCGGTTTGGGGCTGTCCGCTTCAGCCGGGTCCATGTCCATCCGGCTGCCTTCATCTCATCCTCCGTGCTTCTTCTCCACGTCTGCTATGGTCTGCCTACTCTCCTCTTTCCTTGGGGGTTCCAAAGTCCTATCTTCAGTGTGTCGTCTGGAGACTTTCGCAAGGTGTGGCCTATCTACCCCCATTTCCTCCTGATCTCCTCACTGATGGCCACCTGGTTGGTTCTTCTCCAGGGGCAGGCGTTTGATATGGTCTCTGGCCATCTGATGTTTAAAATATGGCGCAGGCATCTGTTGGTGTATGCTTGAATCAGTCAGTCAGTCAGTTATGCCCATCACTCCCCCCACCCCCCGAGCTTAGGCCGCTCACAACAGTCCGCCAGAGTCCTCTGTCCTGGGCTGCCTTTTCTAATTGTCTCCAGGTGTGCCCCATCTTCTTGGTGTCTGCCTCGAGGTCACGTCGCCAAGTGTTTCTTGGCCTTCCTCTCTTCCGTTTGCCCTGGGGATTCCATTTCAGTGCCTGCCTAGTGATGTTACTGTCTGGCTTCAGCCGAATCTCGTCTTCGGCTGGCAGCTGGTCTGCGATGCTGATAGTGTCGGGCCAGCGTATCTGGATGATCCTTCTCAGGCAGCTGTTGACGAAGGTCTGCACTTTCCTGATGGGGATCTTTGCTGTCCTCCATGTCTCTGCTCAATACAGAAGGACTGACTTGACGTTGGAGTTGAACAGCCTGATCTTCGTACTAATCGACAACACCTTGGAGCTCCAGATGTTCTTCAGTTGCAAGTATGCTGCCCTCGCTTTGCCGATTCTTGCTCTGACGTCTGCGTCTGTGCCACCCTGCTTGTCGATAATGCTGCCCAAGTACGTGAAGGCCTCTACCTCTTCCAACATGCTCCCGTGCACTGTGACTGGGTCCTCTCTTGCTGTGTTGATCTTGAGGATCTTGGTCTTGCCCTTGTGGATGTTGAGGCCGACTTGTGATGAGGTGGCTGCCAGCTCTGTTGTCTTGTCCTGCATTTGCTGGTGACTGTGGGAAAGCAGGGCCAGGTCATCCGCGAAGTCCAGGTCATCTAGCTGGTCAAGTAGTGTCCACTGGATTCCGTTTCTTCTGTCCGCTGATGATGTTTTCATGGTCCAATCGATTGCCAGGAGGAAGAGGAAAGGTGACAGGAGACAGCCTTGCCTGACTCCAGTCTTTACCTCGAAGCTGCCTGTGAGCTGTCCTCCATGGACCACCCGGCACCTCATTCCCTCATAAGAGTTCTTGATCAGGTTGACCAGCTTGATTGGCACTCCATAGTGACGTAGCAGCTTCCAGAGGGTTTCACAGTCTATCCTGTCGAAGGCCTTCTTGTAATCGACGAAGTTGATATACAGCGATGAGTTCCACTCTAAGGACTGCTGGACGATGATACGCAAGGTGGCGATCTGGTCAATGCATGATCTCTTTTCTCTTTTTTTTTCAATGCATGCTTGAATAGTATGCATATTTTTGTGATTATTTTATGTGTTAGCAGTTTTGAAGCGTTTTCTGTAAATAACTATCACACAGTGTCAGTTCGATGTATCACAAATATTTGTTTTGACATAAACTGAAGTCATGAGTCTCTCTCTCTCTCTCTCTCACACACACACACTCAGAGGTGTGCGCCACACTAAACTCTTTTTTTTTCTTTCTGAAACACGTAACTGACCAAACTGGTAGACCTTTCCGAGCTCGGGTACGGTGCTCGGCACCCACTGACCAGGATGCCTCAAACAGGAACATCATGGTGCCCTTTCACGGAGCACACGTCCCTACCACCCACCCCGGTGTAAGGGCATCGAACTACCCCCTGCTGGGTTCTACCTCAGGGTTATTCTGGGCAAGCTTCTAATGACGTCCGGGATTATTTGTGGCTCGTCAATAACCTTCCTTAAAAATTTTCCTTCTCCGCCTATGTCGCATGTCAGCACCAGCTATGGAGAGAACCCATGTCACTGAAATGCGACCAGATCATGGGGTCTGTTATCCACGAACCTACTGTTCTTAATTTTCGGAGGTAGGCCGGGTTGGCCGTATTTTCTACGCATCACAGGGGAATCCCGCGCTATCCGTACACACCCATCTTTTCTGTGTTTATAGCATAAGGAAAATTGGCACTCTAAACTGACTGACGGCGAAAGGGAATTTTAAACGGCTTCAATCAAGTTATTGAAAAAGAAAAGGGGCTTCGTTCTGGGCTTGCCTTTACTGACCAGTCCCCACCCTCTCCTCTCCATGAAAACTTGAAGGAAGCAAACGCAGGAGAGTTCTGCTTTGATTCTAGAAGGAAATTTTCTTCCTAAAAATTACGTTTAAGTTACATACTTACCGTGACCCACTAGTGCAGACTCCGGCAGGGGTCTGACATTCCTGTCCTGTGCAAACTACTATCCGCCCATGCGGAGAAAACGAAAGTAATTACGGCCGATAACCTCCCGGAAGTAGGTAACCTCCCCTTCGCCCCCCTATTTTCCGAATGGGCGAGATGGTAAGACTGGGGCAACACAGCTGGCGATCATCCACTTCAAGGCTGTGTCTCGGGGAGGGTTGCTAAAGTTTTCTGACCAGCTCCCGTTTCTAGTGGAGCCGTGGCTCAGTGGTAATGCACACAACTATGACGCCTGTGAGAGTCCACGAGTTCGAATCCTTTATATGGACCAGAATTTTTGCTACTGCCGCCCTCTACTAGACCTTTACTGGTTATATGGCTGCTAGTCATTTAAATATGATATGATAAACCGAGGTCCTGTGAGCAGTATGAACTTAGCGCATATAAAAGAACTCATGGCAACAAAACGGCTGTCCCTGCAAATTTCTCAAGAAAAACATCTTTTATTCATGTGGATGCGTGCGTGTGACTAAAGCCTGACTGAATGACACAAAGACACTTACGAACCGGGATTTTTACCCCTCCCCCCTTCAGCCAGACCTTCAGTAGTGGTCTGGGTGCAAGTCTTTCGGATGAGATGATGAATCAAGGTGCCGTGTACAGCATCAGGATTTTTACCCCTCCTCCCTTCAGCCACACCTTCATTAGTGGTCTGGGCACTAGTCTTTCGGATGAGATGATGAATCACTTGCAGACAGACAAAAAAAAAAAAAAAAAAAAAAGGAGAGAAAGTTAACATGTGGGTGGCTCTGCATTGATGTGACACCCTCTCCCTGGGGAGAGCAGCCCGAATTTCTGTTGTGACAAAAAGTAAGACAGCATAGAGTGAAAATACAGTGTCTGTGTCTGCATCTCTCAGCCTGGGCATAATTATCAGAGTATGGCATTGTCAAGGAGTCCCAGAACAAAACAGGCCGTCCATAACACCATCTCCATCACCCCCACCATCGTCACTGAACATCAAAAACACAGCACGAATATTTCACCACTGGCAAAAATAAATAAATAAATAAATAAAAGAAAAGAAAGGGTTATGGCCAAAGAGTACCATTCAGTCACAGTGTTATTTGGACTTGGCTTTACACACTTTAGGTAGTGGTAAGGGCAATAATTCTAAAACCCTGACCACGAAATGCGACCCAACAGTCCTTCAGTCTTAAAAATCTGCATGGATCACTCTTCAATTGAAATGATGATTAGTTATGCCCCTTTTTATGTGGCGTTCAATATGAAATAGATAATTTCATAATGTTCCACAACTGTGTGTTTGAAATAATGAACATGAGGGACCAACAACAATGCCAACAAGCCTGCAAATGAATGAATGATGAGCTGGTTTAATAAGTATCACATGATAAGTAAGTTTAATATCCTCTCTGAATGGAATGTTAACAATTACACACAAGAATGACATGAACATGAACAGCAACTGGATTCCAAAAGCTTAACAATGTAAACGACAGATGTCATATTTTTCCATTTCTGTACACCACAGACAACCAACACTTTGCAGGTAATTCATTTCAGTTCGTGATGTTTGCAGCCCAGTTAGTTACAATTATTCACACGGTTTAAGGACTAAATTCACCTCGGCCATTCATTCTCACTCCAGAGATGAACAAAAACCAGGTGCTGTGAAACAGACTTAACAAAACAGAAATGACCCATTTTCAATTTCTCTCAACAGAGTTTTAGTTTTTCATTTCTTTCCAAAGACAACTGGAGGAGAGTTTTCCAGTCTGGGCTGAGCGATGACAGCACTGGATTCCTATCTTGCTGGTATGTGTGGTTTGAGTTTCAATCCCTAGAAGCCACTGGTGGGTTACAAGTGGAGATTTGGCCAGTCTTTCGGCTGTGAACCTAACGGTGTTAGTAAACACATTCAGAAGAACAAGCACACTGGTCAGATATACCAAAATGCATTTTAAAAAAAAGAAAAGATATATATATATATATATATATATATATATATATATATATATATATATATATGTAATATATATATATATATATATATATATTTCAAGGACCTAATCCTGCTTACAAAGTATAGCTGTCTACATGACATCATTGAAAATGATCACTCACATGAAAAAAACCCAAACAAAAACCAAACAAACAATATAAAAAAAAACAACAACACCAAAACAAGTGAACAAAATATGTTGCATGGACCTATTCCTGATCACAAAGTATGGCTATTTAAATGAAAACATTAAAAATCATCACTCGTATAAAAAAAAATAAAAAAAAAAAAAAAAAAAAATCATAAAAACAAGTTAATAAGAATGGGAGTTTGCAGCCCACAAAAAGAAAAGCACTGTACAATCAATAAGTTCAAATACTGAAAATCAGATAACTGAACTGAGGAAACTCTGAAAGTGTTCACCAATATTCAGAACCAGAATCAGAGCCAAAACTCTGCTGTGCAGACACAGCCATCAGCTGGCAGAGACATGGTAAAAAGTCACTCTGGATTTGAGGAGAAGTGTTTCAAGTATTGGATTTTCAGGTCAAGGGTTCGTATCACGGTCACAGCATCTGATGGGTTTAAGGGTGGAGATTTTTCCAGTCTCCATGGTCAAACGATCTGCAGACCTGCTAGGTATCAAAATAAACTGTAGAACCAATTGTGGTGAAAGTTATTACCAGAAAGCCACCAGTTTTAACAAAGTTTCCATTTAAAAAAAAAAGGGAAACATACAAAAGTAACAGACAAAGAGAGAGAACAAGTACACAGAAGAGAGTGAAACACAATGAAAAATAGCAACAGAGACACAGGGAGAGACGGAAAGTAAAAGAGAGTTAAGAAAACATAGGATCAACAAAATAGAATATTTTTTTAAATGGATAAAAAACAAAATTTTGAAAACAAAATAAAACAACACAAATAAGCTGCAACTCTTATCATTAGTCACCATTTTCTTCAGCAACTAAAAAAAATCACAGGAAAAATAACAAGACGAAAACATCAGATATTTAAGCAAGAACATTGTTTCACAAGAAAAATGAAAAACAAGCACACAACATCCATTACTACATGTTTCAATACATTTGTAAGTTAACATATAAAATGGAAAAAAAAAAAGTTGATGGTTGTTTTATGCACACTGTGAAAAAATGAGATTTTAGAATATCAGACTGACACAGAGACAGACAGAGGTCATACAAACATTACAAGTGTAAAAATCTATCTGGCTATTCTGGTTTATTTGAACAGGTTAATGTATTGGAACAAAAAAGCAGTCAAAGGCTGAACACAACACAATCATGGCTTTTGCTTAGGACATAATTGTCCCATGTCACTCTTTTAAAAATGTGATTTGATCCAGTCTACATCACTCTTTCTTTTTTTTTCTTCAAACTGTACATGTCACATTATTTATGCAATCAATTTCCAAATACAGGATTTACAAATTGCATTCAGTAAAATGTTAAAACACTAATTTAATTCCAGGAAATATGATCCACAAAATGTTCTGATGTTGCAGAAAAACACCCCAATCCTCAATGAAAAATGTCACGGTTAACATTTGGGATATGTCCCCCGACACTTTTCATTCATCTGCGACAAAAAGTGTATGCATGTTAACATGTCTATGAGTGTCTGCATGTTAACAGGCATCCACTGGAAAGAAAAAACACTGACATGCACATACGTTTTGTCATTTATGGTAATAAGTGTCAGGGTGACAAAAGGCGCTGACCATGCACATATGGACAGCATGTTTAGTTGTCATGGTGATTATGATGTGCTGTTTTATGTCTCAGAGGTATGCTTATTTCTTTCACAGTCTTTCAAGCCTAGCAAATCACTTTGGATCATCTCAGGGTGGTGCTGCTCAGACAGTTAATATTTACCCCAGTTCAGATAGTAGTGAGATATATTCATATCTATAACAACTATATTTCCACCAGAGACAAACACTAACATGATATTCACATATGTAGCATCTACCTATCCAACAGAGACAAACACTAACAAAATATTTGCATATAGATATAGCATCAGTCTTTCCATCACAAACACTGAGGGCTTTACAGACAAGGAGACATTTGCACAACAGGCTACCTATGTAGGTTGAGCCAACTGACGACGGGCGCCATAGCCGAATGGTTAAAGCGTTGGACTTTCGATCTGAGGGTCTCGGGTTCGAATCACGGTGATGGCGCCTGGTGGGTAAAGGGTGGAGATTTTTACGATCTCCCAGGTCAACATATGTGCAGACCTGCTAGTGCCTGAACCCCCCTTCGTGTGTATGTGCAGGCAGAAGATCAAATACGCATGTTAAAGATCCTGTAATCCATGTCAGCGTTCGGTGGGTTATGGAAACAAGAACATACCCAGCATGCACACCCCCGAAAACGGAGTATGGCTGCCTACATGGCGGGGTAAAAACTGTCATACACGTAAAAAGCCCACTCGCGTATATACGAGTGAACGTGGGAGCTGAAGCCCACGAACGCAGAAGAAGAAGAGCCAACTGACATCTTATCTATTTTATTCATTAAAACGCCTTGCAGTTGCGCCTATTCTTGAAGCTATTTGCCTTTAAACTCCCACTACCATCATTGAAACTTGGTTGGGGTGAGGATTACCAAATTCTGCTGTGACCTTAGCCTTCAGGAAACCAGTTCTGTGCTCATCATGACAGCAGTCATGAAGTCTTTGCACATTCATATTTGGCAAACACACTCTCTACATGCACAGTCATACACACACAGAATCTTTTCGGTTTTTTTTAACACACACACATGTGCTTACTCATATGCATACATATCTTAATATTTTCACATGTCACAGAGGGTGAACAACAAAAGGAATTATAAAATTTTGTGCTGGAGATGGCTGATTGGGAAGAACAAGTCAGGTGGTTAAAGGGGGGTGGAGGTTTCCTGACCCATTCATTTTTAAAATAACTCACTGATTTTGAGGCGAACAGATCAAATGACCCACAGGAAACTGAATGAACCATACCCAAACTCTGCACAATCAAAAGAAAAATCTTTTCATGTCACAGAACAAAGACAGACTGCATCCTCATGATTACAATGCTGAATAATACACCATATACTACAATAATGGTGTCCAATCTATGGCTGTTTGCACACCACATATTGGTATTTAGTTAATTCACAAAAAATACTGGCCTAACAATACTTTAAAGGTAAAAACAACTAACCCACATGCTCCCATAAAAAAAGCAACCGGAAATGACAATAATAGACAAAGAAACTGAACCACTACAAGAACAAAAGGAAAAAGAAAAAAACGGGGGTAAAAATGATGACTAAAAAAATAGAAAATGTTTCCATTGTGCAGTTGCAAGGTTTTCAGAAAGAATGCTAAAAGCACACACACACACACACACACACACACACACACACACACACAGAGTAAAGGTACACATTATCATATATCATGAGACTGAACACATCACTGTATATATGACCACATATTCAAAAAAGTATAAAAGAAACACTTATTCTTACTTGACAGAAACAACCACGCAGGAAATATTGCTTTCTGGTTAAAATGAAAATAAAAACAACATAACCCACAGGCTAAAGAAAAAAAACACATTAAAAAATGTACATCTACCCTGGTAAAAACAGAGGGCAAAATGAAAGCAAGAGAGCAGGACAGACAAAGAAAGACAAAGACAGAGAAAGAGACAGAAGACAGACAACAATCATAGAGAGACACACAGAGGAGAGAAAAAAAAATCTGTTAACATGCAAATGTATGGTCTAAAATATGTACCTAACAACTGACAGAAAAAGCACAAACAGAAGCCAAATAATGGGGATGAAGAACATATACATTTACTGTTCTGAATTTTCTAAATTCCCTTAACAGTTCCTACCACCCACACCCACACAAAACAAAAGCTGAGGCAAAATTAATTTTTGTTTTAAAAGGTCACCAGAAAGGCCCTCATGCTGTCTAAATCAATCTTGGCACAAACCTTCACTGAAAAAACAAACAAAAAAACACAACGAAATCCGTTTCAATCAAGTTATTTTTTTCAGACTGACATTAAAAAAAAAGAAGAAAAAACAAAAAAGGAGAATGACTGAGAAAAAAAATGTATAACAGAGAATAATGACAAAGAATATAAGACAAAATCTAGAATCACCAGAACATTTAAAGGACTCCTTGGTGGCAGTCTGGAAGCAGCACGGTGGAAACCAGGGAAACAGACTGCATGTGTGTGATTGTGCGTGTGTAGCATGTTTGCGCATGTGCGTGCATGCATGTATGCTTTGTGTGTGCAAGTGTATGCATGCATTCATGCATGTGTGTGTGTGTGTGTGTGTGTGCGTGAGTGAGAGAGAGAGAGAAGAGGCTGAAATGGGACAAGTGCATGTGTGCGTGCGTGTGTGTGTCTGTGTGTGTGTGGGGGGGGGGGGTGGGGGGGGGTCTGTGTGTATATGTGTGTGTGTGTGTGTGTGTGTGTGTGTGCTGTGTTGTTACACCATTTCAAATTGGTACTTCCAGAGAGTTTGTATCCTGAATATTTTCCACACTCCCATTAATCCATGCTACACCTATCGTTAAACACACTCCGAGATGCAGGGTAAGTGTAACATAAAAACAACCACCTCATCATTATCGTACATGTCATGGTGTCTACAGCACAGCAACAGTTCAGGGTCTCCTCTTGCGTGTGGCTTCCTGGAGACCTATCCACTGGTTGTTCCCTACTGGTGCTGAGAATGCTGAACAATGAAGATGTGGCTGTGTATAACGGACAAAGGGTGAGAAAGTCATGTCACTGAAATGGCACACATGAAGAAAACAACAACAAAAGTTATGACCAAAAAAAGGCGCTAAAAGACCAGACATTTCAAGCACACGTCAAACATTAAAGAACGCATAAACTGTCCATCGTAATAGTAACATACAGACACATGGTAGCCGCATTGGTGCGTGCGAGCATGTGTGCGCGGGGGTAGAGACAAGGGCGACCATGTGTGGGTTGGGCGTGTATCTCGTGTATTTGTTTTTTCTGAGTTCGTGTGAGTGTGTGTGAAGGGGTGGGAGGTGTGTATGCGTAAGCGTCTGTGCGTCTGTGCGTGTGTGTGTGTGTTTTCTTTTCTTCTGTTTTTGTTTTGTGTCTGTGTGGGTTTTTTTCCCCCGTTTTTGTTTATTTTCGACCAATGAAGAAAGCCTCATGTTAAGCAAAAAAAAAAAAGGTAAAAAAAAAGGTAAAAAAACATTTTTGTTTAAAAAAGGAAGTAAAAAAAAAAGAAAAAAGAAAGAAACAGAAAAAAAAAGAGAAAACGTGCTCCATGGACTTTTGCATGCAACTGAGGCAACAAAAAACAAAACAAAAAAAACAACAACAAAAACCCAACAAAACCTTCAGCTCACAAAGCAACACATGACAAAAAACAACAACAAAAGATGTCACACAAGAAAGGCACTAGGAAACCATCAGCTCACAAAGCAACACATGACAAAAAAAACAACAACAAATAATGTGACACAAGAAAGGCACTAGGAAACCATCAGTTCACAAAACAACACATGACAAAAAAACAACAAAAGATGTCACACAAGAAATACACTGGGAAACCATCAGTTCACAAAGCAACACATGACAAAAAAACAACAAAAGATGTCACACAAGAAATACACTAGGAAACCATCAGTTCACAAAGCAACACATGACAAAAAACAACAACAAATAATGTGACACAAGAAAGGCACTAGGAAACCATCAGTTCACAAAGCAACACATGACAAAAAACAACAACAAATAATGTGACACAAGAAAGGCACTAGGAAACCATCAGCTCACAAAGCAACACATGACAAAAAAAAAACAACAAATAATGTGACACAAGAAAGGCACTAGGAAACCATCAGTTCACAAAGCAACACATGACAAAAAAAAAACAACAAATAATGTGACACAAGAAAGGCACTAGGAAACCATCAGTTCACAAAACAACACATGACAAAAAACAACAACAAATAATGTGACACAAGAAAGGCACTAGGAAACCATCAGTTCACAAAGCAACACATGACAAAAAAAACAACATATAATGTGATACAAGAAAGGCACTAGGAAACCATCAATTCACAAAACAACACATGACAAAAAAACAACAAAAGATGTCACACAAGAAATACACTGGGAAACCATCAGTTCACAAAACAACACATGACAAAAAACAACAACAAATAATGTGACACAAGAAACGCACTAGGAAACCATCAGTTCACAAAACAACACATAACAAACAAAAAAACAAATAATGTGACACAAGAAAGGCACTAGGAAACCATCAGTTCACAAAACAACACATGACAAAAAACAACAACAAATAATGTGACACAAGAAAGGCACTAGGAAACCATCAGTTCACAAAGCAACACGGAGTAAAACAATCGAGTGGTGTATGAATTCCACAAACTCGGCCTGCAGGACCACGTACTCCTGTATGCACAGACTGCTACACAGTCACGCCGTCCTTGTGACCATGGAAACATCCATTATGAACTCAACAGATACTGAGAGATCACGAGGTTATAACGCCTCACTGTTAATGAGCATATGAATCTCAACAGTAAACACAGTATCTGTAGCCAGCACACAAGCGGAAAGAAAACAAAAATGGAGAAAAATAAAAGCATCAAACACACAGATCCAATATTATGATTTACCTTCAATGTGAAGCAGCAGCAACAACAACAACAACTACAACAACAACAAAAAAGAAGCATAATTTGCTTCCTAAAACGACAAAAGCAACAACAACCAAAAACACACTATAATTTGCCTCCTATGTAACAACAGACACTACAATTTGCACTGCATGTACATTAAAAGTTTTACCAACATCATGACAGCAGAAAACACAATAAATTGTCTTCCATGGATATCAAAAACAGTAACAACAAAAACACTATCATTTGTCTTCCTCATATATAAAAAAACAACAAACACCATAATTTGTTTCCCAAGTAGATTTATAAAATAAAATAAAATTATAGAACAAAAAGAAAGAACACTATAATTTGCCTTTCATGCACATTACAAGCAACAAAAACAATAAAATTACAAATCCAATTTAAAATTTCATTTACCCTGAAAGCAACAACAACAACAACAACAACAAAACCATTATACTTAGCATTCCACTATCATTTGCATTCCAAATTTCATAGTCATTTTCAAAATGAAAGAAGAGCACTTGTGATTGTTTTCTTCACCACTCAGTTGTTCACTTCATGTAACTTTCTAATGTATTTTAATATGAAATTGTCATATGAAAAAAAAAGAAAGAAAAAAAAATCATTTAATACTGTAGGCTGTTTTAATTAAAAAAATCAATGCCAGGCAGATTTTTCCTTTAAAGTCTAAACATTGTCCAACTACACTGACTAACTATGACAAATTCAGCAAACAAAAGGGAGAAATGAAGCTGACATGGCTTTACACACAAGGACTGTCACAACTCGTCAGTTACATCAGCAATGAAACTGCCATAATACATCCTTTTCTGACACTGTCCCAAACTGCATTAAAGCAAAAATGTAAAATGAAGGCAGTTGTGGAGCATAGTTTTAGTTTCCCTGCACCAACAATTTGAAACGTGCTGCTATACAGTCTCTGAATGAATCTAAAATCAGTCTCAAGAAACATTTATTTACGTTGCCAAAACTTCCCACAGTTATGTCATAGGTGATGTGTGTGTGTGTGTGTAGATGGCTGTATGCCAGTGTGTGTGGCCTTGGTGTGTAGTGCATGAATTGTGTGACGGCAGAAAGTACAGTGCGCTGAGTTACATGATGTAATATTATGCACAAAATAAACTTTCTTTCTTTTTTTCAGTATACAACAACATGGACAAAGTTCACAGATTCGTCTCAATATTTTGTGTGGCACATTTAAAGACACTTTGTACAAATACTAGAAAATGTGATTGAAAAAAAAATCCACCTGAAAGGTGTATAATTGTGTGTAGTTAATGTAAACATTAGCAAAGAAACAAAGAAAGAAAACTCTGTGTATATATATATTTTGTCACTCCATTTAGAGCAAACGTGTGCTTCTAATGTCACAATGCATGCAACTATAAAACATGCAGAAAAAAACAAACAAACAAACAAAAAAAAACCCAAAGGGAGTTGACATGGGTCTCACAATTCCTCATCCTGTAACAGATCCACTGACCTTCACCTGGAGACACACAATTTATGATAATCTATGCAGTGACCTCGGTCATGACCCCCTGAACACTTGTGAACCTACTGATCTCCACATCACACTGGCTGCTCGTGCTTCAACCAGTATCAGTGTCAATGCTATTCATTTATTTAATTAAAAAAAAAAATAATATTCAGCTTGGGTAAATGCATTTTGTTCACGAATGCTTGACACTGTGGTAACAGAATGCAATGATCCAAAGCCTCTGTGCTTTGTGGGAAAGAACCTCTGTTAGAACCATTCACTGACTGAATCGAGCTGCTCACCGCCTCAAAATGGTTTGGCTATTGCCTGGCTCGCAATCATTATGCTGGGAATGTATGAAGCATGTGATCAATATAGAGGTTTGAAGCTGACCCTGTGTATGTGTGTGTGTGTGTGTGTGTGTGCGCGCGTGTTTAATTTTATTTCAGTTTACATACTTTTAACTTAGCTTCAGCTTCTTTGCATTATATTTTATCATTATTATTATTTTTTTATATCTGTCTATTCATTTATTTCTGCACATGTTGAAAAAGAAAAGAAGAATTTCTGCACCAATGTGCAGATAACAAACCAGTCTTGAGGACTGAGGACTGGAGCCAGTAACACGTACTGAAAAATGAGTGGTAAAATTAGTCAGCATATCTCTTCAGTGATAACATATATCCCAATGGTGCTGTTCCAGAAACTTCAGACATGTTTCAAACAGTTGAGATGCTGGGTTGGTTTCATATATGGAAGCAACACAAGAAGTTCTCAAAAAAAAAAAAAAAATCAATCAATGTATTATCCAAAACAAGTCCTGGCACATAATGTCAAATCAAGATTTCTTTCCCTGAATCCATTGCGTTCATATAAACCCTTAATAAAAAAACAACAACAAAAAAACAACAACAAAAAACAGAGTAAAACAAACAAACAAAGCAACAAGAAACACTATGAATAGTAATCTCAGCTAAAAATTTATATCAACAAATTAAACTATACTCTTTCTTCACATATCCATCCATGTGTCATTAAAACCTTCAAAGGTTACTGGACAAGACATTTAAAAAAAAAAAACAACCTATGTTTAATTGCCTGGTTCTGTCACAAAGCTCCATAAAAATGGATTTTTGAGCAAGTCTTCATTTTGCTTTACAAACAGTTAACTGTGTTGTTCTCTTACACTGTGTGTGTGTGTGTGTATGTGTGTGCGCGCGCACGTGTGCGCGCGTGCGTGCGCATGTATGTGTGTGCACCCATGCGTACATGTCTGCATGAAGTACTAGTTAGTTACCAGTAAAACGTCCTACACTAATTGACATCCAGTTTTGCCGACTGACAATTCTGTCCCCTGTTGGGGAAGTAAGGGCCCATCACTCTCTTCCGTGGGGATGGTTCAGCCACACTGTGATTGTTTCGCCTTCCCTTCGGCTGTACTGGATGCCGTTGCTGATATGGTAATCCACCAACTGCCGCAGGCTGCTGCATCTCTTCTGCCGTCGATTGATGAAGTACTTGGTTGGTCTCGATACGCTCTTGTGCACCACAAAGGTGATTACTTTTCCCTCATGTCTGAAACACAAATTCATCATAAAATGTGAAAATATACGTACAAACACACACATGTATCTCTCTCTCTCTCTCTCTCTCTCTCTCGCTATCTCACTATCTATCTATCTGTCTATCTATCTATCTATATATATATATATATATATAAGATAAACTTAATCTCAAATTTTCGCCCATAAGGCTTTATCAGGAGAGCGTTTTGTCTGTACTTGTATTACTCACTGACATCCAAATTTGCTGATTGACAATTCTGTCCTGGACTGAAAGTAAGTGGCCATCACTCTTTATATAGATAGATAGATAGATACATACATACATACATACATACATACATATATGTGTGTGTGTGCACGTGCGTGCGAGTGCATGTGTGACATTATATATATATATATATATGAATGAGCAGACAAACAAATGAACTAGTAAGTTAACAAACAAATCATTCAAAACCATTGCTGTAGCTGCCTGAGAACAAGGGGAATGTGGGTTCAAATCCCCAAAGAAGCACATCACTGCTGCATTTCTTACTAATCTTAGCCAGTGGGTGATCACTAACCAGGTGTTGCTGTGGGCTCCTTTTTTTTTTTCTCAAGGCCTGACTAAGCGCGTTGGGTTACGCTGCTGGTCAGGCATCTGCTTGGCAGATGTGGTGTAGCGTATATGGATTTGTCCGAATGCATTGACGCCTCCTTGAGCTACTGAAACTGAAAATGAAGCTCCAAAGGAAGACGTGGACCACATGGGCCACAGACATCTCCTTCAAGAGCACAACACGCAGGCACACTAACACACCGGGGGGTGGGTTGCATGAGCAAACTCAGCAGTGTTAGGCTTGCTTGGAGCCCAGAATGTTTCCAATTCCACGGTAAATTCCATACACTCAGGAGTGATGGCCTAGAGGTAACGTGTCCGCCTAGGAAGCAAGAGAATCTGAGCATGTTGGTTCGAATCACAGCTCAGCCGCCGATATTTTCTGCCCCTCCATTACACCTTGAGTGGTGATCTGGACACTAGTCATTCGGATGAGACGCACTTAGCGCATGTAAAAGAACCCACAGCAACAAAAGGGTTGTTCCGGGCAAAATTCTGTAGAAAAATCCACTTCGATAGGAAAAACAAATAAAACTGCATGCAGGAAAAATTTTTTTTTTTTAAATGATGGTGCTGTAGTGTAGTGACGCGCTCTCCCTAGTGAGAGCAGCCCAAACTTCACACAGAGAAATCTGTTGTGATAAAAAGAAATACAAATAACTCTGTGCAAAGTTAGTGCTGTGAAGATCGCCTCATGCAAACCAGCCCAGGTCAGTTCAAAACCCTGACAATCCATCACATACTCTGGACACCAAGACCAGAAACAAAATAGTGGTGTGTTGTGTTGCGTTGCGTTGCGTTGCGTTGCATTGCATTGCATTGCATTGCATTCCTATGGATGGTATTGTATTGTATTGGATTGGATTGTATCGTGTTGTATTGGATTGGATTGCACTGTATTGTATTGCATTGTATTGGATTGGATTGTGTTGTATTGCATTTTCCTGTATTGGATTGCATTGTCCTGTATTGCATGACATTGTATTGCATTGTATTGTATTGCATTGCATTGCCCTGTACTGCACAGCACTGCATCGTACTGTAATTGCACTGAACTATTCTTTAAGATGATAGATAGACAATACATTCATGAACTGAACAATATGCTTCCTGAATTTTTTTTTTTTTTTTTTTCAAACATTTAAAAATTTTTTTTTTTTTAAAGAATTAAAAACAGGAAGAAAAAAAAACTCACGCTACACAGATGGTGGGTCGCATTGCCAGGTCCCAGAACCAGATGACGTAAAAACCAGTGTTGTGCCGGTGAGGCCTGATCAACTGGATCACCTATTACAGTGCATAATGATGATAATCAAATTATAATAATAAAAAAAATAATAACAATAATTCATACAGAGCTTTCAAACCTCTCAGCGCATTTTACAACAACACAAAACATGCAAGAAATAACACACACACACATAAACACATGTACTGGAATTAGCTATGAATCCACAAGGTACAGACATGGAACGTGGTGCCTTAATTATTGTACAGACTGCTTGAAAAAGGATGTTAATGTGTTTGAAAAAGAATGTTCATAGATTCGGTCTTACGGATGCTGGTGAAGGACTGTGACTGAAAAAGGCACATCCTGTCTGTCTACTGCATGAAGACACCTATACTACACACACACACACACACACACAAACACACACACACACACACACACACACAAACACACACACACACACACGCACACAAACACACACACATACTCACACACACACACATACACATACTTACACACACACACAAACACACACACACACACACACACACACACAGACACACACACACAAGCATGCACACTTGTCTGGTATCACTTTCAGAGGAAATCTTCTTCTTCTTCTGCCCTGAACTCTGTGAAGAGTCCTGGGGCTGTGACACAGAAAAACTGTTCACCCAGTCCCTCCAGGCCTGCCAACTGTTTTTTTGTTTGTTTTTTTTTTTTGCCGCCCCACCATCTGCACCATTACAGTGGCATTACTCCCACGCCGCTCATTTCCCATACACGGCCACACCCGGGTTTGTCCGTCACAGTTCCAGCATCAGCAGTCTGAAGGGAACCATTGATGTTAGGTCATCAGGAGGCCACACACCAGAGGAGACCCTGCACTGCTGCTGAGTCACTTTGGAGGTGTTCAGTAGTGCCTGTTCTGATTCAACATACTTTGGACACCACCTACTAAGCCCCCTACTAAAGACAATAATGGCGTAATCACGGAGACAGACTGAGTAAGCGTCCCTCCCAGCGTGGAGACCGCCACCACGTCACTGACAGGACTCACCCCAAGCACAGAAGTGGAGGGGTATCGAAACTGAAGTCACCATGAGAGCAGGACATGAAAGGCCACAGACTTTGAGACTGTTTTGTCTATACTGATGATGATGAAGAAGGAGGATGACGATGACGATGATGATGTTGCTATGGAGGTCCATTTTGGTTTGGGACTGCGTGACAAGGTTATACTCTACGCTTCCTGTCATGATATCCCGGCGTTAACCGGCCTGCCAACTGTGTCAAAGCCTGGGTCTCAGCAAATGGTTTCCCTGTCTGTTCTAAGATGTTGTCAGTCCATCATTTTTTTTTTTTTTCCCTGTCTTCTCCTTTCTCAATAGTTCATGCCTGTAGCCTTTGGAAGGCTCTCAGGGCTTGACTAGTGCACTGGGTCGATGTGTTGTCGGTCACATGTCTGCACCTAGTTCATGCCTGTAGCCTTTGGAAGGCTCTCAAGGTATGACTAGTGCAATGGGTCGATGTGTTGTCGGTCACACGTCTGCTCCTCTTTTTGAATTCAAAGTGTGGATGTGGTGTAGCGTATATGGATCAGTCCATACTCCTTGACACCTCCTTAAAACTGACTGCAGCAACACTCTGCGCATCAAACACAATAAAGCAAGAGTGATGTTTAAACTTTAAAATATGCACAATTTGTGTGATGATAAAGAAAATGTGCATCAAACATCTTCTTCATTCAAGGGCTGCAACTCCCACTTTCACTCGTACACACATGAGTGGGCTTGTATGTGTTTGAAAATTTTTGCTCTGCCATGTAGGCAGCCATACTCCATTTTCAGGGGGTGTGCATCAAACATAATAAAGCAATACGGATGTTCACACTTAAGAAACATGCAAAAATTTGCATGATGATTTACCTTCATACAGGGTTCACAAAAACTTAAGGAACATCTGGGAACTTGAACTGTTTTCTTTTTGGGGGCACGGGGTAATGATGCTGAGTTTTGGGCAAAGAACTTGGTAATGAAACAAATACACTTGCAGACAGAATTTTAAGATTTAGTGGAGTGATGGCCAAGAGGTAACACATCCGCCTAGGAAGCGAGAGAATCTGAGCGAGCTGGTTCAGCAAATTCTGTAGAAAAAATCCACTTCAATAGGAAAAACAAATAAAGCTGCATGCAGGAAAAAATACCAAAAACTGGGTGGCGCTGTAGTGTAGCAACACGCTGTCCCTGGGGAGAGCAGCCCGAATTTCACACAGAGAAATCTGATGTGATAAAAAGAAATACAAATACAAATACAAGAACGGTGTGTGCTGCCAATGTATCGACCACCACTCACAACTAGAGATGTTCTCTTGCAATTCTTTACAAAAATGTATAAACCACTGAATGACTAAAATTTCTGGCTCAAACACTGATTTTTCAAGTGCATTTTTTTTTTTAAAGCTATTCATGATGCATGCATGCCTGAAACAGCCATTTTGTGTATTCAGTTAGAAGCCAGTTGTAGCAGACCACACACGCAGCCTGTATAATTTTGATCATCTTGCGAATTTCTTATTAACATTTCATAAAAAATCATAACTGCTTTTATAAAGTAGTCCTGTTGTCTGTATAAACTGATGAAAACACAAAAGAAAAAAAAATCTTTTGAAATGTGATAGAGGTAAGGGGCTTTAACTTTCATAAAGAGATTTTAAAGAATTAAAACATCCTTGCTCACAAGCGCCAAGCTGTAACAAAGTACACTTGGTGGTAAAGGGCTGTGCTTTAGGAATGAATCTAATATGGATAAAAGAATTGAAACATTAAAAGGAATAATTCTGGATCTATATTGTTGCGGATCACTATCCTGTCTTAAGGATATTTTGAAGGATCAAAATCCTGTCGGCGACGCCACTTTTGTAAGCTGTGGTCCCGAGTAGTATTGTTAAAGAAGTGGACGGTACAAAATAATTACTGATTGATGATTTACTGAATTAAAGGATAAAAAATATCCACGTACAAGCCCGGGGCATATAGCAGGCCAGTCACAAAAGGGTTTTTATTACAATATCAAGTAAGTAAAGAAGAAGAAAGAAAGAAAGAAGATGAGAAGATAAAGAGAAAACTATAAGCCAATCAGGGATTTTCTTGCACCTCACATCATTCAGTCAGCCTGTGAAAGAAAGAATGACAGAAGAGACAGACAGACACCACCCTCGCTTGGTGCTCCTCCTAAAGGTTGCTCCAACCGTGACAAGAGGATGTGAATGTGGCCATTCACTTTTTTGTGAAGGCTGCATAAACCAATGAAAACACACAAAAAAACAAACAAACAAAACAAAAACCTCTGAAAGAATGAACTACAAAGAAACAGACACTGCCCTTTTCTTTCTTCTCGTCCTGAAAGTTGCTCCAGCTGTGACATCAGTGGCATCAAAATGTTCACTTTTACTGAAGTCTGTATAAACTGATGAAAACACAAAGGAAAGACCAAAGAAAACAACAAAAAACAAACAAACCCCTCCCCCCCCCCACCCCCAAAAAAAAAAAAGAAAGAAAGAAAACTCTGAAAGAATGAACTATAAAGACAAAGACCTTTTTTTTTTTTTCTCTTCCTGATGGTTACTCCAGCTGTGACACCACAACATAAATGTGGTCATTAACATTTTGTGAAATCTGTATAAACAGATGAAAACACACAGGAAAGACACACACACAAAAAAAAAAGAAAAAAAAAGAAAAAGAAAAACAATGAAAGAAATAAAGAAAGAAAAAAAAAACCTCTGAAAGAATGAACTACAAAGACAAAGACCTTACTTTGTTTTCTTCCTGAAGGTTGCCCCAACTGTGACACTTGGACATGAATATGGTCATTAACTTTTTGTGAAGCCTATATAAACCAATAAAACACAAAGGAAAGACCAAAAAAACAAAAAACAAAAAACTCTGAAAGAATGAACTACAAAGACAAAGACCTTACTTTGTTTTCTTCCTGAAGGTTGCTCCAACCATGACTCTAGGACATGAATATGGTCATTAACTTTTTTGTGAAGCCTGTATAGACCAATAAAACACAAAGGAAAGACCAAAAAAAAAAAAAAAAACCAACTCTGAAAGAACTTTTTTGTGAAGCCTATATAAACCAATAAAACACAAAGGAAAGACAAAAAAAAACACAAAAAAAACCCACCAAAAAAACTCTGAAAGAATGAACTACAAAGACAAAGACCTTGCTTTGTTTTCTTCCTGAAGGTTGCTCCAACCATGACTCTAGGACATGAATATGGTCATTAACTTTTTGTGAAGCCTATATAAACCAATAAAACACAAAGGAAAGACAAAAAAAAAAAAAAAAAAAAAAAAAACTCTGAAAGAATGAACTACAAAGACAAAGACCTTACTTTGTTTTCTTCCTGAAGGTTGCTCCTTGGCCGACTGAGAAGGAACCTGAAGGTAGGATCCCAGCACATCAAACAGCAAGCCTACCTATCACTTGTCCACCCAACCCTTGAATATGCCAGCTCTGTCCGGAGAGAGTTTAAAAAAACAAAACAAAAACAACTCTGAAAGAAAGAACAACAAGAAAAAAAAAACAAAAAACAGACAGATACCGACACACCACACCACAACCCCTCACTTTGTGCTCCTCCTGAAGGTTGCTCCAGCCGCGACACGAGGACAGCTCCTGATTGACGAAGCGGCCGCAGAAGTCTCTGTTGGGGTTGTTGGAGATGGCCTGCCTCAAACTGGGGTGGTCCTGTCTGGTCTGGGGCACCTGCCGCCTTCGCTGCTGGGCCTCCTGCGGAGTGAGGACCTCCGGGGCCGCCGCCTCCCCAACCTCCGGCTCCAGCGCGTCCGACGGCTGCATAGGGATGGGGCTGGCATCCATCTCCAGGCTGGTGACAGACAGGAAGTGAGGGGGTGAGGTTCTTTTCCTTCTTCTTAAGGAAGTGTGTGTGTTGGGGTGGGGGCTGGGGGGGTGGGGGAGAGGCTTTATGTTATTCTTCTCCTTTATAAGGTGGGGGGTGGGGGGGGGGTTCTTCTTCTCCTTGAGAAAGCGTGGGGGGGGGGGGTGGGGGGGGGGAGTCCATTCTTCATCTTCACCAAAAGGTGCAGGGGGTTCGGTTCTTCTTCTTCTCCTTAAGGTAGGTGTGTGTGTGTGTGTGTGTGTGTGTGTGTGTGTGTGTGTCTATTGTCTGTTTGCTACATGGTGACAAATTTTAGCTGCACACACAATAGGTGTGTACGTGTTAATTGTCTTATTCACTACAAGGCAGTTTTGACATGCACCCATTCATTCATTCATTTCAGCACACATACACACACACGCACATACACCCACACCCACACTCTCTCACTCTGCTCTCACAGACACACACACATCTTCAAATATTCATGTGTGTGTTGTGAGAGATCTGTTATGAGTTTTGTGTATGCGTGCAGGTGCATGCATATGTGTAGGTATGTGTGTGTGCCTCTGTGTGTGTGTGTGTGTGTGTGTGTGTGTGTGTGTGTGTGTGTGTGTGTGCTGCATATGTGCATGCATGTGAGGGGTGGTGGTGGAGAAAAACAAAAACAAGAAATAGAAATAGAAAATGACCCCACACAACAATTTCGAACAACCCCTTTCAATATCAACTGACACAAGCGTGACACTCCACTCCTCACTCAATTTACTACACTCTCACACACAAGGACAGACCTGAAACACACATAATCAAAGCACATCAAATGACATTCATCAACAAACAGAAAACAAACCAAAAAAAACCAAAAAGCAAGAAAATTCAAGCAGACAAAAAACCAAAAAAAAAACCATCTCTACCACAGATAGTTGAGCCGTGTGTACATATTCTCCTCCTGGTCTATCTGCGTGAGCTTGCAGTAGATCTCTGTGGTGGTGGTGGAGGCAGAGGCAGCATCCCTGTACTGGATATCTTCCGTACTCATGTCCATGGGTTCTTTCGTCTCCTCCTTCAGGCCGGACATGGACACAGGCAGAAACCACAGGAACAAGGTGAAAGTCAACTAGTGTCCCTGTTTTAAAATGTCGGTTGACGGACGCAATATATATGATAGTCAGTCATGTCCGACTATGACCATCAAAACAGCAAAGGAGGCAACTGCTGTTTTGACTATTTGGGCTAGAATTTGATTATAGTGGAGAGTGTCTTGCCTGAGTTACATCCCCACTCTCTCGGCCAAGAGATTTTAGGACAGTCGGCGATGGGATGGTTCCCAAAGGCCAACTAGCCCACAAGGCTGCAGCACTAAGAGCCAGTGCAATTTTGCCTCCCAGTTTGAGAGTTATAGTCCTTCACAAAAGACTAAGCTGTAAATGATTTCCCATTGACTGGAGAAACCATTGATAATACAATTCTCACTTTGCTGTTGGCCCAAATGTAAACTTATGTCAATCTGTGATATAAGCCCACATAAATCGCCAAAGACGTGGAACAAGCTCCCTGATAACCTCCGTCATTCTGATTCCCTCGCATCTTTTAAATCTCGTCTCAAAACTCACCTTTTCCCTCAGCAATAAGTTCAATTGTGGCAGGTCCACAACTACATGCATGTATATGAATGTGTATTGTGTGTGCGTGTGTCTATGTAAGTTTGTAAGCCGAGTGTTGGGCTTAACGGACGCAATAGCCAAGTGGTTAAAGCGTTGGACTTTCAATCTGAGGGTCCCGGGTTCGAATCTAAGAAACAGCGCCTGGTGGGTAAAGGGTGGAGATTTTTTTGATCTCCTAAGTCAACATATGTGCAGACCTGCTTGTGCGTAAACCCCCTTCGTGTGTATACACAAGCAGAAGATCAAACACGCACGTTAAAGATCCTGTAATCCATGTCAGCGTTCGGTGGGTTATGGAAACAAGAACATACCCTGCATGCACCCCCCCAAAAACAGAGTGCCTACATGGCGGGGTAAAAACAGTCATACACATAAAAGCCCACTCGTGTACATAGGAGTGAACGTGGGAGCTGCAGCCCACGAACGAAGAAGAAAATGTCAGTCATCATTTTCCATATTCTTTCAGTTTCTTTTTGAGCGTCAAGGAAGCATTAAAAGTGTGCAGACTGATCCCTAGATGCTATACAACCAGAGATGCCAACTCCTGTCAAGTGTTTGTAGGAACAATCAGGAAATTTGGTCGGAGCATTTTGAATTTGGTAGGAACACTCATGGCTCTGAGCCACATCAGCAAACATATATTTTATCTACAAGGCATTCAAACACTCAATAGCTTAATCCACAGGGCACAGACACTGTTTGAACAAGATGCAACTTGATCTAGCCACATTCTCTCTTGTTCAGGCTAACGATTATGCTGACTGGTCCACTCAATACTGTTTCAATGTAAACATGCCTGCAATCAGCTGAGCATCTTCGCATGAGACCAAGGTTAGTAGTGACTGCCCTGGCCTCATGATCAATAGGTCTAGAGGGTCTGGGTAATGTTACAACAGGAAAGCATGTGACTATGCAATGAAGTCAAAAATGAACTTATCAGAAGAATTTTGACGTTGGCGTAATGTCGGTACAAACTGTGATCAAGCATAACAAAATATAGTGAATTCGTAACAGTTGGCATCTCTGTACAACACCTGCTTTCTCTATATATTTTTTTCATGTTTTAAAGAAAAAAAGGGAAAAAGAATAATGAAGCATATGCCTGACCTATGCACAGACCCATCTTTCATTCATTCATTCATTCATTCAATCCCTCTTTCCTTTTGCTAACCCCTCCTTTCTTCTTCCTTCAACTGTTCCTTTCTTTGAATAACCCTTCCTTTATTTTATCTTTTTTTTTATCTCAAGGCCTGACTAAGCGCGTTGGGTTACGCTGCTGGTCAGGCATCTGCTTGGCAGATGTGGTGTAGCGTATATGGATTTGTCTGAACGCAGTGACGCCACCTTGAGCTACTGAAACTGAAACTGAAACTTCCTTAACAATAATAAAACAGTCAAAAAAAACTGTCATGCTGTGCTTTAAAATGTCTCAAAGCGCTTCCCGACAACACACCAGTAAGCCTCAAAGCACACACACAAAGACACATAAACACACACACACATGCACATGCACACACACACACACACACACACACACACAAAAAAAAACAACAACAAAAAAACATGCATGCATGGAGAGAAAAAAACACATAGGTATGGAATGAAGTGCCTTAATCATGCAGAGACTGTGTGAAAAGAAACATTTTCAGATTTGTTTTCAGTATCAGTATCAGTATCAGTAACTCGAGGAGGCGTCACTGCGTTCGGTCAAATCCATATACGCTACACCACATCTGCCAAGCAGATGCCTGTTTTCAAATAAAAGGATGCGAGAGAGGGACTGTGGCAACTTAAAACGACAGTGAATTCCAGGTTACTACAGCTGAACACCTGAAACAGTAATTGATTTTTTACATTTTACTTGAAAAAAAAAAAAAAAAAAAAAAAAGGATGTTCAATGAACAGGGAGGATGCCCCTACGATTTTATCCACTTTACGAGAAAGCATTAGACTGTGACAAAGCTTGCTCGTTTCCCTCCTGCGCTTTCTCTCACTTTATGGGAAAGCGTGGGACTGAGACAAAGAATGCTTGTTCCCCTCCGCTTTCTCACTATGTCTGAGAAAACATGGGAAGTGCCCCATATTTTTTATTAAAAACATTTCCGTCGTCATCGGGGCTGGTTTCTTGTCTTTTCCCAACACAAACCTTAGAGAAAACTGAGAGACAAAAAGAAGAGAGAAAGAGGGGGACGACGACAATGACGATCATGATAATGATGGTGACGCTTAGTGAAGACACTGATGGTGATGGCACAGTATCAGTTTAAAAGTAGTGTGTGTGTGTGTGTGTGTGTGTGTGTGTGTGTGTGTGTGTGTGTGTGTGTGTGTGTGTGTGTGTGTGTGTGTGTGAGTGTGTGTTTCCTTTTGTCTGTTTGCTTGCCTGGTTGATTTTTCTTCCTTCTATAATTTGTTTCTAAAATAATATTTTCCTTATTCAAGTACTTTCTCTGAAATTCATATACTATTTTCAGTGCAACGTTGCATGCAAAAGGTTGCTACCACAAACAGATGAACATATGAATGAGCATGAAATGAAGGAATATTCTAAATAAATGTTACAGAACAGGCTGCATCACAACAAACATAAAAACTCCATTTGGTCCTGTTTCATGCTCCCTTCATGAAGGTGTAGCACTGTAAAACACATTTTTCTATCACATTTACATAAAATATTGAACTGTTTTGATGTTATTCCGAACATCTCTTATTCATACTTGAGTTATACACATTACCTTAATTTCCTTGCAATGATCCGTTTCATGAAAATACAATAAATAGATGTGAGTTTCGGAGTCATCACAGTCAATGTCTTCGCTAACACCATTGTCATTATCATGATCAATCTCATTTTCTCTCGGATCTGTAGTGGGTGAAGACAAGAAACCAATCCCTATGACAATGGAAATTATCTTGATGAAAAGAAGGGAGACATCCCATGCTTTCTTACACATTGGGAGAAAGTGTGGGGGCGCCCTCCACACTTTCTTACAAATGAGAGAAAGTGTAGGAGGGGAACAATCACACTTTTTCACAATCCCATGCCTTCATGCACACACTTTCTTACAAAAGAAAGAAAGTGTAGGAGGAGAACAATCACACTTTCTCACAATCCCATGCCTTCATGCAAAGTGAGAGAAAGCATGGGGGCACACCCCACGATGTGTCTCAAAGTGTGGTAAAGCGTAGGAATGTAAGAAAGTTTGGGCCAACGTGGATCCCTGTGGACTGCTACAGGCAAACCCAGGTGTGGCTATATATATATATGGGGGGGACTCAGAATGATCGACATGGGAGTCATCCCACTGAAATGGTACAGATGATGGGGCATTAAAAAAAACACCCAAAACAACAACAACAAAAAACCCAAACCACTCTTCCTTTCCATCCTTCCTTCGTCATAGCTGCCAACCTTCCAGACCCCAAATTAGGAATCCTGTCGGGGAGTGGGTTTTGGGGAGGGGGGCGTGGCATGAATCGATAAAGGAAAACCGTTCCTGATACTGCGAAGTAAAGCGCTGATAAACCCTTTTATTCGTTGATTTGCTGCCCACATCACACCGACTTTCGCTGCTCAATGCCATGTTGGTAAGACAGCATAGGTGACTTGTGTGTGCAGTAATTGTTTTCCAGGTGAAAAATGTGGATCAGTGTACGGACCAAGCTAGTGGGTTCAGTTTCTCATATTTTTTTTGTTTTGTTTTTGTTTCTTTGTCGAAATTTCAAAATTCCGAAAAAAAAAAAAAAAAGTGCAGAAAATCATAATTTCAGAATCAGTTCTAAATGGCAGAAAAATTCCTAAAAATTAGGAACGGTTGGCAGGGGGGAGACAGTGGAGTGATGGCCTAGAGGTAACGCGTCCGCCTAGGAAGCGAGAGAATCTGAGTGCGCTGGTTTGAATCACGGTTCAGCCGCCGATATTTTCTCCCCCTCCACTAGACCTTGAGTGGTGGTCTGGACGCTAGTCATTCGGATGAGATGATAAACTGAGGTCCCGTGTGCAGCATGTATTTAGCGCACGTAAAAGAACCCACGGCAACAAAAGGGTTGTTCCTGGCAAAATTCTGTAGAAAAATCCACTTTGATAGGAAAAACAAATAAAACTACACGCAGGAAAAAATACAAAAAAATGGGTGGCGCTGTAGTGTAGCGACGCGCTCTCCCTGGGGAGAGCAGCCCGAATTTCACACAGAGAAATCTGATGTGATAAAAAGAAATACAAATACAAATATGTATACCTCAGCAGGCTGCTCTTGGCCAGGTGAGGGGACAGCAGCAGCTTCTAGTGACCCCTCCGGCTTCTCTCCTTCCTGCTCCAAAGCCACGTCCCTATCAATACCTGCCGCATGAAGAATCACACCAAATCTGTCAGCGTGATACAGGGAGACAGAGGGTGAGAGAGAGGGAAGGACAGAGGGAGGGAGAGAAAGAGTGGAAGAGAGAGAAAGAGACAGAGAAAGAGTGAAGAAAGAGAAAGAGAGGAAGAGAAAGATACATAATGAGAGACAGAGACAGAGAGACACACAGAGAGAGGGAGAGAGAAAGGGGGACAGAGAGACGAGAGAGAGACATGGAGAGAGAAGGGGGAAGAGAGAGACAGGGAGAGAGACACAGAGAGAGGAAGAGAGACATACGGAGGGAGAGAGAGAGACAGAGACAGAGAGTGAGGGGGGAGAGACAGAGACAGAGACACACACACAGAGGGATAGAGAGAGACAGAGAGGGGGGAGATAGAGACAGAGACACACACACACAGAGGGAGAGAGAGAGACAGGGAGAGAGACACAGAGGGAGAGAGACAGACAGAGAGAGGGGGGGGGAGAGAGACAGGGAGAGAGACACAGAGGGAGAGAGAGAGACAGAGAGAGGGGGGGAGAGAGACAGGGAGAGAGACACAGAGGGAGAGAGAGAGACAGAGAGAAAGAGGGAGAGAGAGAGAGGGAGGGAGAAAGAGAGAGAGAGAGGGAGGGAGAAAGAGAGAGAGAGAGAAACACCAGGGAGAAGGAGGTGTGGGGGGAATAAGTAAACAACTTATCCCTCCCTTCCCCCAACCTTCTTCATCCACACAAAATACCAGAGTAACAGCGCACATTGTACAGCTAACTGAAAACCCAAACCATGAATCAAAACAACAAAACTGCTGCACTTTCTGTACACTCATTCCAAGAACAGCGCAGCTCATTTCTTGGAAGAAACAAACAGAAGGTAAATATCCAGTTTCTGAACTTGAATTTTCCACACACACACACACACACACACACAAACAACTTTTGGCTACTGCATTCACTTAAGAAAGTATGTAAGTCTTTTTGAAAAGTTTCTGAACTTAAATTTTCCACACACACAAAAACACACACACAAAAACAACTTTTGGCTACTGCATTCACTTAAGCAAGTATAAAAGTCTTTTTGAAAGTATTTCAACTTTTAATCATGCTTCTGTGGTATGGAATTTTTAGTATGAAAAACAGGACAGCAAGCTCAGATTGTGAACGTTCTGGAAAAAAAAAAAATCCACACAAAGCAACTTTCCTTGGTTGATCTTTACCATCAAGCAGTGAAGTGGAATGTTTTTTTTCAAATTATTTGTGACTGCTCTCACCCTCTGTGTTTCTGTTTCCAACACTCCCATCTGGCTGACAGTATAAAATGCCACTTGCAAAGAAAAATATAATCAAAAGATCACTCATTCCCACGGCAGTGTCTGTGCTCTGACTCAACATGACTGTGTATTATATCTGCGACTTGCACATCTCATCATTCAGTGATTTACATACCTTTTATTGCATGTATGTGGTTTACATTTAGCATTCATGTGGTTTAATTTAACTGATAAGTCACTGAGCATTTCTGTTTAAGTTACTGCTCCCGTGTTTTCAAACTTGCATTGTTGTGTATCTGTGTGCACTTGTGCATGTGTGATCATGTGTGTGTGTGTGTGTGTGGTGTGAGTGTGCATGTGTGAGCATGTGTGTGTGTGGTTGGGTTTGTGAATGTTCTCCATTCCTAAAAACCCAACCTATCCCCCTATTTGGATAATCTGACACCAAATTTAGCTTTAAAAGTAAATCTCTCTTCTTCTTTTTTTTTTTTAACTTGTATATTTGCATGTCAAATGTTTGTGTTTTTTAATGTTTGCATTACAATGTGATAAACTTGGTCTGCTTGATGCTGATAGTATGACGTTTTTCCTTCCCTCCTTTTATACCTCCCCCCACCCCCACCCAGCCCTCCCTCCCCCCCCACCCCTTCCATGCCATGGTCATGTAGGTGACTGATTTTTCACTTTGGGTTCCAAAGTGATGTATTCTGATGATGAAATAACTGTTATCTTTATATCATTATTTCTTAAAATAGCTTCTTACTCTTTGTCCCTCTCTTATGATGAGCCTGAAGGCAAATATCTGCACACTATTGGTTTCAGGGGTTGACTGATTGATGGTACACCCATTTACTGCTTGTCCAGTGTTTGTCATAACTTGTGTACAGGTGCCAATGAGTTTTATTTTGTTTTTTTGTTTTTCCTACCATGCAATATTGCTTTCAACATGCCGCAACACAGTCTCAAACTGAACCAGTGCAGGTCGAAGATTAGTTTTATCTTTTGTTATGGGCTGTACCTCTCGGGTCTTGGACTGACCCAAAACCTTTGTGTCTTGGTTTCTCACTTTCAGCTGCCGAAGTCATTTCCTTGAGTGTTCAATGATAACAAATTACATGTTTACTCGTATATATATAAGAGAGAGAGAGAGAGAGAGAGAGAGAGAGTAAGTGAAATGACTCTGACTGTTCTTATAGCACAACCTTGGCAGCAATACTCTTGTTTTCTAGGGTGTGATCACTGGGTATTTTCTTGTTTCCGAAAGCCTGCTGACAGATTAGGAGATCTTTATCATGCATATTTCATATTCTGCATGCAGATCCGCAAGCCTGTTGATCTGGGAGACAAGAACAAAAAAAACAAAACAAACCCAACAACAACAATGCCGTCTCCACTCTCAAACGACAACGCATCACTACTGGAATTTAAAACCCCTGACATTCAATGCTCTGACCGCTTGGTTACTGGCAATGCGACTGCCAGAAGCATGAGATAATGTTCTTCTATCTCACCATGCTGCCCAGGAATCTGTACAAGAAGTGTGTGAACGAACAGTTAACAAATACAAACACTCACAAACAAATACTGACAAACAGTACTCACTATCGGTCTGAATCTGAAGATTAAAATCACTAGAAATAACTCCTCCAGCAGCAGCAGGGCCAGGAGCTGAAATGGGACAGAAAGCGAGGCTCGTCTCAAGCAACACCACAATGGAAAGAGACTTGGAGAACTGAATAGACTAAAACACAGTTTTCTCTCTTTTGTTCCCACAAGCGTTTACACATTAGATTTGACACTGTGCGGGATGACTAAACTGAGCAATACTATACTTGGTTATTCTGAAGTAAACTGTGTGTGCGTGTGTATGTGTGTGTGTGTGTCTGTTCATGTGCGTGCGTGCGTGCGTGCGTGCGTGCGTGCGTGCGTGTGTGAGTGAGTGAGTGAGTGAGTGAGTGAGTGTGTGTGTGAGTGTGTGTTTGAGTAAAAGAAAATCATCCATATGCATAATGTTTGAGCAGAAAACCAGTACACCACAATTTGCAGCATATCAGTCACCATGTTTTTTTTTTTACCCAAAGTAATCTCCACGGCAAACTGTGAACACCCTATTCACATCTGAAGACTAAACTGTGACCATGGCTTCACTTCAAAGTTCCACGCTTGAGACACGGTCACACACTCAATATCTGACAACACATATTGCACTGGTCACAACAGAAAACTTACTTGCACGCCTCCACACAGGTGCAGTCATGCAACCTGAAAATTCCACAGACACTCATGACCCCATGTTTGATTCCGCTTGGTTCATTTTCATCATTATGCCAAACCAAAACAATGACGCAAACTTCGAACTGAAACAGAAAGCTCTTGGGGCAGAGAAAGGGCAACAGAAGACCAGCTTTCTGGATGGACCTTACTGTGCAAAAAGAAAGAAAACCAGAAAACCGAAGGATGAACTCAGCACCTGCACAAAAACTAGGAATCGTTTCTAGCATGCAAAGGAAGACGGCCAGAACTGTAAGCAGAGCCGGCACATGGGATTTGGATTCCATGAGCTGAGAGACAGGGGCTGAGAGCCAGGGGCTGAGAGACAGGGGCTGAGAGACAGGGGATGAGAGACAGGGGCTGAGAGACAGGGGCTGAGAGACAGAGACAGGGGCTGAGACACAGGGGATGAGAGACAGGGGCTGAGAGACAGGGGCTGAGAGGGGCTGAGAGACAGGGGCTGAGAGACAGGGGCTGAGAGACAGGGGCTGAGAGGGGCTGAGAGACAGGGGCTGAGAGACAGGGGCTGAGAGACAGGGGCTGAGAGACAGGGGCTGAGAGACAGGGGCTGAGAGACAGAGACAGGGGCTGAGAGACAGGGGCTGAGAGACAGAGACAGGGGCTGAGAGACAGGGGATGAGAGACAGGGGCTGAGAGACAGGGGCTGAGAGACAGGGGATGAGAGACAGGGGCTGAGAGGGGCTGAGAGACAGAGACAGGGGCTGAGAGACAGGGGCTGAGAGACAGGGGCTGAGAGACAGGGGCTGAGAGACAGGGACTGAGAGACAGGGGCTGAGAGACAGGGGCTGAGAGACAGGGGCTGAGAGACAGGGACTGAGAGACAGGGGCTGAGAGACAGGGGCTGAGAGACAGGGGATGAGACAGAGGATGAGAGACAGGGGATGAGAGACAGGGGATGAGAGACAGGGGCTGAGAGGGGCTGAGAGACAGAGACAGGGGCTGAGAGACAGGGGCTGAGAGACAGGGGCTGAGAGACAGAGACAGGGGCTGAGAGACAGAGGCTGAGAGACAGAGACAGGGGCTGAGAGACAGGAGATGAGAGACAGGGGCTGAGAGGGGCTGAGAGACAGGGGCTGAGAGACAGGGGAGGATGCTGGTGCAAGCACATGTCAGGGTTCCAGTTCTGAAATTGCCGGCAAGACGCCAAAATAAAAATGATAAATGACTGGATTGTATCATGAATATATAATAAAAAGATACTCTGAATATCAACACTCACAAACACACATAAAATGTACACACACTGCACAATCACACAAATGTACATACACACACACGCACATCATAAAGGCGCACAGAGTTTCATGTGTACGCAAAACAGGAAGTTACAAAAACTGACATAGCAACATATATACAGCACCTTTGATTGTTAGGCATGATATATCCACATATATATTATATACACAGCAGTCCTAATAGTGAAGGAGTCAAGTCGGAAATAAAGAAACAAAGGACTGCACCAAGAAAACACAACATACTGTTCATAACTATTTTCCGCATTTAACCTCTGCAAACTGAGAGAAGACAACTCACTTGTTGTTGTGGTTCTGTCAATCTGCATGCTGACCTGCGTGGGTGGCGGCAAATGGGCGGAAGGTATGCTGGGATTGCACACAACAGCACTGGCAGTAACAGTTGTTCTTTGCCACTTCTTGTCTACCTCAGCTGAACAGGGATGCAACAGATATATATATATATAGTGAGAGAGAGAGAGGTGGGGGGGAGGGAGAGGGAGACAGACCGACAGACAAACAGAGATATACGTTTATGTATATATACTTATTTTTTTCTTTTCTTTTTTTATACATATAATAAATACATATGATATAATTATAGGATCCATCAACTCACAAAGAACATGTTAGGCTGTGCTGAAAATGTTTGCTGTGTATGTGTAAGTCTCTGTGTGTATGTATGTGTGTAAAAAAAAAAAACGATTTTAGTATCCATTCTATTCTCTTAAATGAATGATGAGCGCCCAATGGCAGCCATCAGTCGGCTCCACCCAGGTAGGCAGCCTGTTGTGTAAATGACCCCATGTTTGTAAAGCGCTTAGAGCTTGGTCACCGACCAAGGATAGGTGCTATATAAGTATCCATATCAATCAATCTTTCTGGGCACGTATTTTAAAACAGAACAGAATAAAACATAACAGAATGTGTCTTTATTACCAAGCGTACCAGTGACACAAGGAATACAGGGGGGATAGTACATATGTAGCCATGCACTCAGCCGGCTATGATAACTGTAGTTCAACTCACAGCACATACAGTTATACTGCTACAGTGTTTCACTGATTCTCAGTACTATAACTTCACAGTTACAGTGTGCTTAGTCCTCTATAATGTGTGTATAGTATTCTGTTGTGGTGATTTCAAGATAGCGTTGGATTAATGTCAGTTATTGGTTAAAAACATCTGAAATGCATCGCAGCCTAGTAATTGTAATTCAGCTATCATGCTTTTTCCTTTACAGCTTACTCCAGTACAGTGCTACATGATAACTGATTCATTTGAGTCACTGACACAGAATAAACTTTACATAATCTATACTGTCAGTGTACTTTCACTAAATCATCTTAGCTTCAACTACTGTAACCTGCACTATTTAAATGTATTAGAAATGTCATTTGCTGTCAGTGTTTGGTCTTCACACATGTGCATTAAGTTATGCTATGTTGCTGCCTATTCCAAACCAAGTGATAGTCTTTCCATGTTATACATGTGCTTACTATTTACTTGTATCTGACATGATGTACTTATAACATTTGTTGTTTGTGTCTTTTACAGTCACTGTCTTCTCATCTTCTTTCTCTTCTTTTTCTTCTCCTCCTCTAATAATATTGTTATAAAACAACAGAAAAAAACCCTTTGTGACTGGCCTTTACATGTCCTTGGCCTGGGTGAAGGAGCTTTCTATCCTTTCACTATTTTTATTAATATATAATGAAGTAAATTCAGTAGTTCAGATATTTCTTTTGTAACTCCTTTATAATATACCACTTGGTTCACGGTCACAAAAGTGGTGTCGCCAACAGGATACTGAGCCAAACAGGATTTGATCTAGATATTCTCTATCATGTTTTGATTCTTTTATCCTGAATCAAAAAATATACAACCCCTTTCCACTCATTTACTTCATTATATATTAATGGTAGCAAAACAAAACTCATATAATACACAAAGATAAATACAGTAGAATTTTAGACACGTGCAAGTATACAAGTACTAGCATAAGCAATGATATAAGTTCTTCAGAAAAATAAAATAAATAAAAATCACACAAAAAACATGTCCAACAAAACACAAACACCTTGCTTTCTGCAGACTCTCAAGGGCAGCACACTGTTGTTGTTTTTTTAAGTGGAGTGATGGCCTACAGGTAACGCATCCGCCTAGGAAGTGAGAAAATCTGAGCACACTGGTTCAAACTACATCAGCAATGGCCAGAATTTTCTCCCCCTCCACTAGACCTGGAGTGGTGGTCTGGATGCTAGTCATTTGGATGAGACGATAAACAGAAGTCCCATGTGCAGAATGCATTTAGTGCACATAAAAGAACCCACGGCAACAAAAGGGTTGTCCCTGGCAAAATTCTGCAGAAAAATTCATTTCGATAGGATAACAAATAAAATTGCATGCAGAAAAAAATTACAAAAAATTGGGTGGCGCTGTCAGTGTAGTGATGTGACACGCTCTCCCTGGGCAGAACAGCCTGAATTTCACACAGAGAAATCTGTTATGACAAAAAAAAAGAGTAATACCAATACAAAGACAAAGAGACTATCCTCAGTCAGAGACCTAACTCAAAACACTTTACAAACATGGAGTCATTAGCACAACAGGCTGCCCATCTGGGCACAGCTGACTGAGAGTTGCCTGTGGGTGCTCATCATTCATTTTCTGGGTCATTCAGTCAGGCTTCAGTCATGCGTACGCTCACACATGGACATTAGAGTGGATTTTTCTTCAAGGTCAATGAGAATGTCAGCATGTCTCCCTCCATCCCTCACCCCTTAAAGGGGCAGTGCAAAAGAGACCAAAATGATGATTTTTCATGATTTGGGTTTTTGATGGATTTTGATTCTTGAACATCTCTTCTATCATGTACACTGTTTTTCCACTATAAAGATGTCTTTAACAATGAAAAAAATGCCAATAAAGATTGCTTGCTGAATCATGAAAGTGTTCATTATGTTCAGTTTTGACGCAAGTCGTCAAGTTTCTGGCCTTGACAACATACCTTGGACTTGCTCAATGATGAGTACACCTACAAACATGAGACTTTGCATGATTGTTTTATGACATGTGATTGAAGTTTTGTCATGAGTATGTATGAAAATATTCTCTGGGTTTTAATTCATAGCAGTTCCAATCTTTTTACCCATTGTAAATTTTGAGGATTTTGCAATACCCAAAATTTCAAAAATTCATAAAAAGTACAATAATTGAAGAATCACCACAATCTCATGTGAAAATGAAGATAATGTCATTGTGTATCAAGTCCACATAACAAAAAGTGTCTGCATGCACCACAAACCCGATTTCTTTGATACATTGTTTGGCGGCCATTTTGGGGTTTTTTTCTATTCCAACGGGTATTCACAGAAATGTAAGAACACTTTTTTGTGATCCACAAGTGATGATACACCTAGTAGACAAAAAAAAGGAGATATAGTCAGAGAGGAAAAAAAGTCGTTATTTGACTAGTGTCTGGCCTTATCCCCCACCCCCATCTGCAACCTCTGCTTGCAGGTATGTGTATGTGCAGGTATGTCTTTCTGGTGTGGCAAATATGGACCTGTCAGCATACACTGACAACTCCCTGAAAATGAAATTCATAAGAAACTATGGCTGGTAGTGGTACCATATATCTATTCCATATGTATAGCCGCTAAACAGTATACATACACACATATATATATATATATATATATATATATATATATATATATATATATGTGTGTGTGTGTATCTCTCTCTCTCTCTGAGCACACGCACACACACACACACACACACACACACACACACACTGTTTATACTTACCCTTCACTTCCAAGAACTTTGGTATGTGTTCTGCCAGCTTCAAGTTGTCACTACGCATGGCCTTTATCATGGCATCAAACCAGCCATGCTTCATCTTCAGAAAATCCAGCAGTAATTCAGAACCTGCAGAGTTCCCCGCATTATTGCATCTGGCTTTGATTCTTTCCTGTCAGGGGGAAAAAAGGAAAAGAATGAAATATCTGAAAGGAGCTGTTCATTTGGCTGTAGCTGTAAAAGTTTGCTGCTATTTTTCACACAGATTACAAGACTTAGTTTTGTTTACATATTCTAGCCTCCCCACCCCCCACCACCCCTAATTCATTTCCTTTCTTCTTCTCCTCCTTTGATGTTGTGTGAACAGCCACTGGGGTGCCAGACAGAATAATTGTTCCTCAGTCACAACAAATACAGACAAAAAGCGGTCATGTGCTTGTATAACATGCATTACTGGGTAAGAATGATTATTATGTCACTGTGTGTGTGTGTGTGCTCGCGCGTGCACAAAAATGCACAATCATCTATATGTGTTTTTTTTTTGTTTTTTTTTAATTAAAGAAAAAAAAAAGAAGAAAAGAAGAAAACATGAAAATAATAAGATGCCAAAAGATGACCATTTCCAACTAGCCTTCTGTCATAATATACATGTGTGCATTTGTGTGAGTGATTGACTGTGTGTGTGTGTGTGTGCATGTACATGTGTGAGTGCGTGAAGACGCATGTGCACAACATACTGTGATAGGCATGATTAAAAATAAAATACACACAACACACAGTTTCCTAAAAGATGCTGAAAGGCCAGCATTAACTCTCTCCATACGAACGGCGAAAGAGACGACGTTAACAGCGTTTCATCCCAATTACCATCATCAAAATATTGCAAGCGGAAGGCTCTTATACTGAAGAGGTGAATGTTGACAAAGAATACCACAATTCTGACGACGGAAGCTAAAGGTTGGATCATTCAGACACCCACTGGACATCCGAGGGGTCTGTATAGAGGATAAGAGAGGACTGGCCGTACTGAGTGAGTTAAGAGAATATTTGGATATAATAATTATGATAAAAGGAGAAAACATAAATCCAAACCAAAAAATCACTTTACCAAGATGGCTGGTGTTGTTTGCACTTTGTTTCTTAAACCTGGCATATTGTGGGTAAGTCCTTCCCAAACATCACCACATCCCTGTCATCATGGCTACCATCATAATTATCTGTCTCATCGAAAGATCACATCATTATAATGAACAAGTCAGTGTGTAACTGACACAATATGAGAAAGTATATATATGTCACAATATGTCCACACACACACACACACACACACACACAAACTAATTGTGTAACATATGCACATACATATATGAACACTTTACACATATACATGTACATTATATACACATGTACATACACATATACATGCAAACATGCAACACACTATACACAATACAATACACAAACTTTATTGTCTATACTTTGGTACAGAGATTTTCTTTTTTGCAGCAGCATGTGTCCAACATAAAAACAAACAAACAACAAACATATAAAATGAATGAAAAATAAAATGATAATTTAAATGGCACCAAATGGAAATAGTTATATACAAATATACAGATTATTGAAATCCACATGCCCATCTATTTCAGTCAGCCAATCTGTATTGCACATCTTCTCACACCACTCACACTCACTCATAATACATTTAAACACTCAGACAAAATATTCTGAACTACTGAACACTAAGTAACACTGGTTGAAATAATATACAAACATCACTATACATTACCATTTCTGATAGTGAGAGTTTTCCGTTTATTTGTGGGCAGTCTATGAAGTCTTCTGCAAGTATTTTTGTTTTGAAATGAGGCAACACATTTTTGTACAGATGTTCAAGATATTCCACCTCCTGATCTGCCGAAGAGAATAAATTTGGTCCACTGCCTCCAGTCCTTTAAGGAACAAAAACAAAGAATTTCACACACACACACACACACACACACACACGTATGCACACACACACACACACACAGACACACACACACATACACACAGACACACACACAAAGAGTTACATACTGAAAAATAAACCAGAATGCTGAAATTAATGGAAAATGACAGGATTGAATTTTTAGTTAAAAACAACAACAACAACAACCACAAAAATTACTCAAGAACTCTACTGTTCAACTGTTAATTTGTTAAGCAAAAGGAATCCAAAGTAAATCCATTTGTAAACCAGAAACATATCATAAAGTTACATAAGTACACAAATAGATGTGTTGATAAGTACACAAATAGATATGTTGACCTGGAGACTGATATTAGGCAATAAACATAGTTTACAGACACACACTTCACAAATTATACATTGCTCACTTAAAAAATTGTGGATTTGTCTTTCATTTTTTTCTTTTGTTTTTAAGTGTGTGTAGCATTCTAAACTAAGTCTAGAACTTTAAATTCATGTGGATTTTCTTCCTACTTTAGGTCTAATTGGATCTAACTGGGTGTTCCTATGTCACTGAATATGCAGAGTAATGATAAATCATTACTGTGAGTGTGTGTGTGTGTGAGTGGAGGGGGTTTGAGGGAGGGGGTGGGGGGTATTCATGGATTTGTTTGAACTGAAGAAGAGGCAGTGACCTATTCTCTCCAATTAACCCAAGACAGTTGTCCTACTGATCACTCCATGCTTGTTGGCAGCAACAAAACATATTCAAATTAAAAATTAAGATTAACATAACATTAGCACACACACACACACACACACACACACACACACACACATATATATATATATATATATATATATATATGTGTGTGTGTGTGTGTGTGTGTGTATGTATGTATGTATGTATATATATATATATATATATATATATATATATATATATATATATATATATATAATAGTACAGTACATACTTAAATCATAATACTGGAAAATATTTTTTAAACAACATCTGATAATAAAATCTGCGCTGTGCTTGTCTTAACCACAGAAAAATGTTACCATGTAATTAGCAGTTTAAAAACAGCAACTGAATTTTAGTAGGTTCAGGTTCAGGTTCACACACACACTTAAGTAATTACAAACAAAACCATATAAACGACAATTATCCATTTAATTTTTTCATGAGCATTTCGTCATGTCTGCGTCGCAATTTGTCATGTCGGATAGCCTGACATAATTATATTGTGGCCTATTTCGTCGTGTGTTTGTCACTGTCTGTCATGTCCCGTTGCCTGGCACAGGGCACTTTTTGGACCGAAACTACAATCCAGCGTCATTTAAAAAAAATAAATTAAAAAAAAAGTTATACTTACGCCATTTCTAAACGTATTCCTGTGTTCAAGCGTAACTCGAACAGGAACAACGGCGTCGCGTGCGTGTGTGTGTATGGATGTCTTCTGTTTGGAATGTGGATACGGAAATAATTGGTTCGGATCAAACGGTTTCGGGAATTTCACCACAGAAAGTTTTACTTCCTTGTTTGAGAGTTACCTATCTTGACCGGAAACTTTTCCTCCAATCCCGAGGTTGACAAGAGGGGGATAGCACAAGTCCGTGCTGGGCAGGAATGACGGTGCTCTTGCACACCCTCTTGGGGAGGAAAAAAGGCGACATCAAAAGCAAAACTTTCTTTGTCTCATGACGTGGTCGCAGATTTGTCTATGTTTTTTGTTGTTGTTTCTTCCCAAATTAATGATCAATGGACTTGCCACATCTGATGCAGTGTTCGTGAATATATGCGCATGCGCATCTACTAGTTTCAGTTTCATGAAATCAAAACCACTGATCTAAAAATATATATTATTATGAGTGAGTCAAAACAATCAAACACATCATCCTATCTGTATAGGAACTTGAGAGTGGAAGGGGTGGTGGTGCTGACTGCACTACATTTGAGCTGGTTAAATGCGGTCAGTTTATGGGGGTATTTCACCACGGAACAGAAACTAAAACTTCGTCACGAACTTTAACATGATTATGTGTAAGTCCGTGGTATTTCGCTCACTGCTACTTCACCACGAAACTGAAACTTAGTCACGGGTTTTCACACTAATATGTTTATAAGTCCGTCCGTGGTATTTCGCTCACTGAGTTGGTTGTGAGGCTCGAACATGCTTGTGCTGTCAACGTTCGTCATCTTGCGTGATGATCTGTACAATACATGTGTGCAAGTTGTACGAGTATTTTCAGTCAATATATGTATTCTATACACAGTAAGCAAAGACGGTGCACCGTGTGACACTTAATTGTTACAGGCATATATAACTGTGTCTACGTATGTCATGGGTGCCACCTGAAATGATTTCTGAAGAATTATTGATCCTGAAAAATGTGTGTTTACCGGCCGTGCTTGATCACAACTGATCGTGTTCAAGTTTTGCGTAACTGACGACTTATGTACTTAAGACGCCTGTATTGTTCATATGACCGTTCCCAATTCTCTTTCTGTCTCTGTCTCTGTCTGTCTCTCTCTGTCTGTCTGTCTCTCTGTCTCTGTCTCTGTCTCTCTCTCTCTCTCTCTCTCTCTCAAAAATAAATAAATAAATAAATAAATATTTTAAAAATAAGTAAAATAAATAAAAATAACAATAAAAAAATTTCAAAAGAAGAAAAAAAATCTCTTGGAAAACAAATCATTAATTTTTCATGAGACAGGTATCCGTTGAATTATGTGCGATACTCTGTGACACATACGTACGGGCACGCGCGCACACTGACTGACACACACACACTATACTGTATATATATATATATATATATATATATATATATATATATACAGTGAAGTCCGGATGTAGTGATAGCCCTCGGGACCAAATTTTTTTATCACTACATCCGGACTATTACTACATCCGGATGTCCGGTTATAGTGATATTTTTGTAGGTTTTATCACTACATCCGGACGTCCGGTTATAGTGATATTTTTGTAGGTTTTATCACTACATCCGGACGTCCGGTTATAGTGATATTTTTGTAGGTTTTATCACTACATCCGGCCAATCGCTTGTAGTTGTAGTGATATCTTCAAAGCTTTTATTGCTACATGCGGCGGCACATTTGGTAAACTAGCTTCAAGGCAGTAATAAGGTGATTTTGGAACCACTATTGATTTCGTTTTGTGACGTTTCTTCTGTCGTCTTTGTCAGGCTTGCAAATGTCCTTTGTTAACCTACCCCCGTCCTAGCAGTTTAACAGCCGGTGTGTGTGTGTGTGTGTGTGTGTGTGTGTGCGTGCGTGCGTGGGCTGGCTTCATATGTCACTGGTAAATTCTTTATCCCTTTAAAGCAGCGAGGGCAACGGAATTTTCCAATGACCAGCAGAGGACGTTTTTCAGTCCCTGTCATGTTGCAGCACATCGCTATTGTGACTCTTTCTTTGGATAACTTCCCCCCATGACATTTTTCTGCTTTGAATTCAAATGTGCGGTCTGGCAGCAGGCGCCAAAAAAGTCCACTTTCATCCATGTTGAAAATGTCATTTTCATCATACTCGCTTAGAAGAGGCAAAAGGACATCACTGACCCAACTATCTGTGGCACACTCATCAACGCTGTTTCTCTCACCGCTGATTTTTCTGAACGTCATGCCGTGTCGAGCAGTGAAGCGCTTAACCCAACTTTCGGAACATGTCCAGTCACTCAACCCAGTTTCCTTGGCAAACTGTTCTGCCTTCAACCGCAACACAGAGCCATTGACTGGCATGTTGTTGGCCCTTGCCATTCGAAACCAATCCAACAGTGCACTGTCTACTTTCGGTTCCCCAGGGCATCTCTCGCGCTTCCTCTTCGCACTCGTCTCACCACTATAAAACTTCTGCTTTAATTGTTCACCATTTTTCACAATAGTGCATACTGTTGACTGTGCAACCTTGTACTTCTTCGCTATTTCCGTCTGTGTACGTTGTTTTGTTTCAATGTCTTTCAAGAGATCAATCTTCCGCTTCAGGGTAAGCACATTGCGTTGCTGGCGTTTGCTCGCCATTTTGGTAAAGGGAGATTACTCTCGAACATTATCACTACAGCCGGACTTTAGCTTCCCCGGGACTTGAAAATAGTATCACTACAAGCGGACTATCACTATATCCGGCCTGAAAAATATCACTACAACCGGACTAAGTTAACAAAGAACATGAACAACTGGGACCGGGACCCAGAAATTCTATTACTACAGCCGGACTATCACTACATGGGTCTATCACTACAGCCGGACTTCACTGTATATATATATATATATCGGCCTTATATTTCACTTTGGCCTTCATGTGTAATACGCGTAGAGCTCTTCCTTCCTCTCCGTCTGCCATGGAGTTACCACTATCACTTCTTAATTGTTCTGTCACTAGTGGAGAATCTGCAGAAAGAAGCACTAATTCTATTCCTTTCTTACACCGAGGGAAAAAAATGAGGAAAAGAGAAAAGGAAAATAAAAATAAGAGAAAAGGGGGTAGGGCGGGGAGGGGGGGGGGGGGTGGAGGGGGTGAAGCTCCAACGTCTTGACTTCGTGTTAACATGATAGATTGATAGATACCCACAGACAGGAACCTGTATCGATCGCTGCTAGTGGGCTTGACTGACTTCACCAACAGCTTCTGAATGCGAGTACCGGCTCAGTGCTTTTCTTTGGCCTTTTTTTTTGTGTGTGTTAATTTTATATCAACCACATCTAAGCAAATGTCGATCCATCTAATTGGCTGGTTTTGAACACCGTCAATTTACACCCAAATTCAACGTACACTTTGCAACACTGCGTCTTAATTGTCCGTAATAAATAAAGCAATCATAATTGCTTCCAAAGGGTTGCGAGCAAATTCGCTTGTGCGGTCACTGATTTACATAATAGGCATACAATATACAAAATGTAATGTTAACACCACCGTAATTATAATTGCCTTGAAAGCTTTAAAAAAAATCAGAATCAGTAGTTTCATATTTTTTAGGTTAAAAAAAAGGGAGGAGGGGAAATTCTGCTTTGCCAACTTACAAAAACTTAAATCGATTGCTTTGCACAGACGCTATTATTAATTTGGTTCACAACTCTGCTGCGCTTGTGAGGTCACAACACAATAATAATCACATCGAAGCGTCATCATGAGACTAATCCTGGCATAGGAACACTTCATAGTGGGAGAGGCTTTACACATTCTAGTGGACACAACGAAGTGAAAAATGTCATGAACAGAACTATAAAATAAATAAATAAAAAATAAAAAATTGCTTCAACACTCGAACATAAAATTATGTCGGTTCAATACACAATCCTATAGTCTGTTGATTGTCCAGATGCAATGTTTTCACGGCCTGCATGATGGAAGCACGTACCTTTGTGAAATGTTATTGGAATGTTTCGTTCGCAAGATATTTGCAGTTTAAAAGGCCCAAAGAAAGGGGGGATCGACAGACAGGTAGATAAAGAGAGCAAGATATTTTGTAATTTGATGAATGTCAGTAGTACTGTATCAAAGTCAATTCAACCAGCGATCTTTCAACAGGCAGGATAGTTTCTCTGCAGTGGCCAAATATTTCACTGGTGTGGTTCTCTTTTACATATTTCTGCATGCTCGTGGATACACGCCCGCGTGCGCGTATTCGTGTGTGTGTGTGTATGTGTGTGTGTGTATGTGTGTGTGTGTGTGTGATTAATGATATGTGTATGTGTGGGCACAAGAATGGGCGATCATGGGTTAAACGGGGAGCAGGGGGTGCCCACTATGATGAATATTGGTTATGGATGGGGGATTGAGTGTTTATTCTTGGAGTGAAAGATGCATTAATCACACACACACACGCACACACACACGGGCGCGCGCACACACACATACACAGAGAGAGCAAGAGAGAGAGAATTTCCATTGGTCTTATGTAACTCCAGATTAAACTTTTTATAATAATCCAGCGTTATGACTGAGTCCAGTGGAGGCTTTTTTTTGTTTTTTCTTTCTTTTTTAAGCAGGTGAGAGGCCGAAGAACTTTCAGACTTACTGGTTTGTATTCATGCGTTTGCACTCACTGGCATGCAATGTCTGCTGAACATTTTTCTTTTTCTTGTCCAATTTAAACAGTTCTTTTTACGAACTGATATTTTATTGTTGACATGATTACATAGAAATTTACTGACAAATTTCATCAACCAGAAATTATCTGTGCTGTTAATATCATTCTTTGCGGATATGAAATTAGAAGGTATTTGTAGTTAACTAATAAAAGTGTTACTGTTCTTTAATTCCACCATCGATATTAGTCGTTTTCCCTCCCCAGCCTCTCCCCCCAACCACCCCTTTTCTCTAGTCACGTATCACAGAGAGTAAACAAATGTGACGTCAAGCAAATCTAATAAAACCCTAACTAGCAATAATATTCAAAACGGCACCCTATAGGTAATATTCTGAGATCAAAACGCGCTCGAAGACGTCAGAATCTAATGTAAAAACAGCATGTGTTGTCTTGTGCCCCGAGGTCATGTTCTCGTCCTAAACGATGAACAGACATTTTATTTTCTGAAAATTATCGTAATTATGAAGCATTATTGACTTTCATTTTTGGTATTTCCCCCGAGTTAATGTTCTCGTCCTAATCGATGAACAGTGTCATTTTCTCTCAGATTCTGAAAGTTATTAAGATGGACTTTAATCATTGATTTTTGCGACTTTGATATTGTGAGGACGACGAAAGAAAGTGGAAAAAGGTGACAAGACATCCTTCATCGCATGAAACAACTGTCACTGCTAAAACTGTTCCTCCGTTTATTTCTTTGATGTTGGACCTGACAATTAATTTAGAACATCTTCAAAGCAAATGCCTCGTTAAATAAGTCAGATTTTATCATCAAATAAAATAGACCGACATGATTAAAAAACAACAACAATAAAACAAACAAACAAAAAACCCCACTCAGATTCAAGTGACATTTTACTCTCAATGATGTGACGTTTAGGCCCATAATTTAGCCACATTATACGCAACGTTTCAATGTAAAGTTTAGCCTCAAACTCGCATTTAAAACTATGAGGAAATGCAGTTTTCTCCCACATCTTCGACTGATGACTACAGGAGGCAATGCCTGCATTTACAGTTATCTGCCAATCGCAAAACAAAACAAAACAAAGAGAAAAATTTGGCTGTGACGGACTGTTTTCTTCACATTCTTTAATCGCCATATCCGAGCCTTTTTTTCTGGAGACGATAACAGCAGACAAAGACTGGTGAAAAAATGCCGTTCACAGATCCATGCATTTTTTTTCTTCCAGTGATGAGAAATGTGTTAAAACTTCCCCTCAAGACATACTGCAAGTAGTCTGTCAATATGCCTATTTAATTGTTCGCCCCAACATACTCCGTGAAAGAACTGGATAAGGAAAAGGGGAAACATTATTCAATCTATCAGCCAGTGTCAACGACTGATACACATTACGTTTTCATGTACATTGGCCGCGCACCCAGGATAAGAGACAGCAAAAAGACATACTAGTAATAGGGTTGATCGGCCTTTCTGGTCATAAAAGAATTACACTGTACAATCCCAGACTGATCAACTGCTGCTGAAAAATAACCACGTCACCATTAATGATCATGAGTTGTTCAGTTAGTGAGGGCTCTTTCCATCCGAATGCCGCGAACATCAGCCAACCAAAATGGTAGGTATATATCGCGTGACCCCTAACCCCAGTGTCACGTGCTCGTCTATGACTCAGTTTTCTCAAATGAGTTTTCAAAATGACAGATCGACCTCTCGAGCGCACACCGATCAGTTCTTTCTTGAGAGTGAATGCCACACTGCGCAAATTATTATGATTATGATTATTATCCATATTATTTTTAGTTATTGGTCTTTGCTATCTCTTTTCAGTTATTGGTCTTTGCTATCAGAGTCCAGTGCGCAGGTTCATTGGAATGGGTGAATTTCTTTTCTCGATTATACCTTGTCATTCGTAAGTTAAATCACTTCACACGTGCATTTATGCATCGATACGTTCGTTTTTTTCCCTTCCATCTTTTGTTTATTTCTTGAATTAAATAAAATAATTCAAGAAATTTAAAACGCAAGGAATGCAAAACACACACGCTCCGTACACCAACATGTAAAATTTCAGATTATTCTACCATTTTAATTGTCCCACTTCTCACGCTCTCCAATCTGTTGTTGCTTGTATAATTACATTGAAATGCGTAATTATCTCACAGCACACAACTAGGCTGTCGTGGTGCTTGTGTTACAGCACGAACGCTTAATTGCCTTTTCGAATAAATGCTTTACCAAGAACGGGCTTTTTGTGCAAAGTTTGACTTTTTCTTTTTTCTTCTGGGGGTACCCGTTTTGTTTCCATGTACTGATCCAAACACATAAAATTAATACCATCTAAAAGACTAGTACCCATGTCACAACTCAAGGTTTAACGGAGACGGGGAAGGGAGGAGGGGGTCCGGATAACAGACGTGATTCCGGAACCCTTGTTTCTGTTTCGTGGCTGTGTGTTGCTCTCAAATGACCATCAATTCTTACACGAATTTCACCCTCTTTCGATTCCTGTTCACATACATTGCAAGATCACATCTCTTTAATGCCCTGTATTTATCATATTAAACCAACACTCAGACTGAAAAGTATGCCATATATAAGCCATATCGATTTGCATCATCTTTGACGTATCTGAAAAACAGTTCTGAGTATTTTAAGCATCCAAGCATTTTATGATCTTCAGTGAAAGGTAAAGTTGTTACATGACATTTTTACAAGTTGAAAAAAACACACACAAAAACACGAAAACTATAAGCAGACAAACTAAAATATTGGAGAGAAAAAAACAACATAAGCAAGCAACCAAGAAGCAGATACAAAGATTCAATCAAAAAAAATATATATATAAGTCTTCCGCCTTCCTGTCAGTGAATACTCTTTCCCACCCTCTATCTCGCGAACTATACGAACAAACAATAATTATGAAACAAGGGGACGTCTGTAGTCATTTCCCTTCCCTTGTTAATAAACGAACTTACAGTTACTCTTTAAATTATTAGTAATCGTAGGTATGGTGATAATCTAAATGATTTAAAAGAATTGTTCATTTTGCTTCTTGGTAGCACTGAAGGATGGTTTTACAGTTGTATATTCATATTATTAGGTACCTAAGTTGTTGTGTTTGTTTGTTGTTGGTTTTTTTGTTGTTTTTTTTTAGTTTTACTTTCATATGCGAAGACATAGCTATCACCGAAGCGACCTACAATCTATGTTTATCGTAAATTTGATAAATTAAAGAAGAAATCACCAAGTCGTTTTCTAAACCTTGATATACAGAGCCAACTCATACTTCTGTATGTGAAGAGATGTGGGGTGCAGATGCACAGTGAAATCGCTGATGTTGGAAGAAATATTTTGGAGGAAGTCGGTATCAAACAGCAACTGACTCGTGTGTAATGAATCAAATCGATTCGCTTTGACTTGATTCTAGCCTTGTGTATTGGTCGAAATCAATGTAAATGAAAACAAACAAAAGCAAAAGACAATTGTACAAAGCACATAAAATGGTGCTAGATTTGTGCCAATAAAGGAAAAATCAAAACTGACATAAATACGTCACGCTTAAAATAATCGCAGGTTCTGTTTTTTTGGAAAATCAGGTCGTGGGGTATACAAACTCTTTCATTGTTCAAAGACATTCAGTGACATTGTAGAGAGCAAGACTGGTGTGATCAAAACAGGAACATATTTGCATATTACGAAAACATTCAAACTTATCTTGAATGTGAAGCTACATCGATTTGAACAGACTTATTGACAAGTTGATCGATTTGATCAAAATTACAGACACGGTCAATATTTGGCATATTTGACTTGACAATGCACTCCAAGACATAATAGAATTGATAAATATAAGATGGAATGTTCCTTGTAGAAATCTGCAATTGGAAATAAAATACATTTTGCCATTTGTTGTCCTACTTGGAATGCTGTAAACGGTCAAATTCATCTACATCATTACAATCGTCCCGGTGACATCGCCGTAAAATCTAAACCAGTCAACCATACGCAATGTTTGAAGATTCCTCATAAACGTTTGAAAGAAAAACTATATGTCTTGAAGTATCGGGTCTTTTTTGTGCTGCTTAGTTCTGGTTGAAGCACACCGACAGTTTTTCAATGTTTTTTTTTGTGTTTTTTTAAGACCCCATTTACCTCACTTGGTGGTACTTACATTGTTTGGATGAACGTTTCTGTTAGTGTTAATGATACATTTGTTCACACCCCTAAAACGGGGCTTTGGCTTTATCAAATCAAGTTTTGTTCTCTCTCTCTCTCTCTCTCTCTCTCTCTCTGGTCTGCTCACGAAAAAAAACCCACCACTTTTCTTTAGATTTTAAAATGTTATTGAAACACACATGGGCAATATCTGAAAGGAAAAACAAGAGAAAAGAAAGGAAGTATTACTTATTAACAATACATTTAATCGTTCATAAAACCAGCCAACCAACTAAACAATCGACTTATGGTATTTAAAAAAAAAAAGTAAACAGCGCAATGGGTTAAAAATGTTCATGTCCTCATTCAGTAAATATGTTATGAGGAATGGTAAGCAGTAAAAATCCTTCTTTATGACTACGTTATGAAGACTGTCAACCAGCTTTTTGTTGGTGTTTTTTTTATTTTTTTTATTTTATTTTTTATTACTGTTCATCCAGAGTGATCATCGATTGGCAGCAGCCTTAATCTTTCCAACTCTGGTCAGACTGAAATCTGATGACATACACCAAGCACCAACAACTTTGACTTCAGAATTAACTTCCACCTGCTGACGTGATGATGATTGTCGGTTAATCACAACCTTAGGACGGACTGTTGATCTGTGTGACTGTCAGTTTACTACAATCTCTACGCCTGATCTTCCACCTGTCATAGCAATGTCAGTCAGTCAAAAAAAAACAACAACAAAAAAACAAAAACTTTACTGGTGACCATTAACCTGGTCACTGATTTCAGAGGAAGGATGATGAGGGCTATCACCTTTCTTTTCAGGATGCATGCCATTCGAGTGTTTCACCTTTGTGTCATTTTTTACCCCTCCTGACGCTCCCAGGTTATTCTGTGAGGACTCCGAAGACACAGAGGCAGAATCATGCTCGGGGTGCGAGTCGTGTTCAGACTGGGATTCGTGTGCAGAGAGATATTCGACATCAGACGGTGATCCGCGCTCAGAGTGGGAATCGTATGCAGAAAAGAAATCGTGCTCAGAGGGCGACTCTTGTCCAGTTTGTGAGCCATGCTCAGACTGGGAATCACAGTCAGAATTGGAGTGGCGTTTGGACTGGGGATTTTGTTCGGGTTGGGATTGGCCCTCAGTAGTGGATCCGTGCTCAGAATGAGACTCTTGCTGAGGATGGCAGGTATGGTATGATGGGGGTATCTGCTCAGAACGGGACTCGGGCTCTGAAGCAGCCGGTATCTCAGTGGGCCCATTTCCCGAAGACTTGCCGGGAGAAGGCGTTGCTGATGGGAGGGCTTCAGGCACAGGTGATTCAGGAGATCCAGACAACGGTAGTGCCACGTCAGGTAAATTTGAACGTGATGGTCCAGAAACCGACATCGCTTTCTGCGGTGAATTTGAATTTGGAGCTACCTCAGGTGAATTCGAATCAGGAACATCATGCACATTTGAGTCAGGTGTCGTTTCCGGTGAGTTGGTACCAGGAGCTTCTTTATGTAAGTTTAAATCAGGAGCTTCCTCGGGCAACTTTAAATCCAAATGTTCAGGATTTGATGGCAGCACTTCAGGTAAACTAGAATCAGAATGGTCAGGGGTTGTTGACATCTCAGGTAATCTTGAGGAAGAAGGCTCAGGTGCTGATGACGGCATCTCAAGTAAATTTAATCCAGAAGGATCATGCATTGATGTCGCCACGTCTGGGAATTGAGAATCAGAAAGTTCAGGATATTTCAGCGGTGTTTCAAGGACATTTGAAACAGTAGGGTGTAATACCGATGACAATCCTTGAGTATCTTCCCCAACTGAGCATACCACCGAAGTCATTATGTCAGGCAAAGGCTTGTCTGAAGTCCGTGCCTTTGACTCAGCTACGTTAGTCCCTGACTCTGACCCACAGTCAGATTGACATTCCGCATTTCCAGTCTTCAGTAAAAGCAAATTCTGCTGCTGAACCTGACCAGAAGACTCGCCCCTCTGACCATAACCAGTACGCTGCAGAAGTGGAGCGATCTCCACCTGGTGTATGTTGCTCTGCTGATGCTTCTTCTCGACACTTGGCAATTTTGGGCATCGCTCCTCCTCCCTGGCAACAGCTAGCAGCTCTTCAGAGGTGTAGGCCACCATGCACCCACACGCTGCGTCAGGGTGCAAAGGACACTCCCGAACGATGGAGTCAGGGTGGCCGGGCCCGCTTTGACTGGACATCTCACCGTGGCCCAACGACCCGCTTTGACGGGCCAGCATCTCACTGTAACCGTCCAGTCTCACCACGTTGTCGTGAGGCAGTCTGAAATTAACCCTTCTGCCGCCGCCTCTCCCAGTCCTTTGGTTTCGAGCAGCAGCATTGGGGAAATATATTGTGTTTGATCTCTGTGATGGAAACATGGACCTTATTCGACTGAAGACAGGTGCTGCACCCCGGTTCGTGGCGAAGTAATCAGCATGACCGTTTCTTCTTTTTTGTTTTTTCCGTCGACAACATAGCGTCCACTTCTTCGGAGATTCTGGAACAGAGAAGGAAAAAAGTACTGCCTGGAGGGTGCCATATATCAGCATGGAATACAACACAGTACAGGCTTAAATGATGCAATGGAAAGATAAGAGGGCATTTAAAACTGTTTTTAGAACCATACAGGATATATATATATATTATATATATATATGTGTGTGTGTGTGTGTGTGTGTGTGTGTATTCAGTCACCTTCATCATCACTCAGGTCAAAGCTGTAGCTGTCATGGCGGTTGCAGGGTGATTTGCACCATTTTTTCCAGATAATGATGGCAAAGCAAATCACGACCACCCTGAAAGAAATCATACAACAGACAGAATAACTGTTAAAGGTCACTGTAATGTTTCCACTGTTAACCTATACTTTTATGTACGCGAGAATTCCTCTGGCTGTGCTGTGTTCAAAGCTGCCGAAATATTTTGGTATGTGTGTAGTTATTTGGTAAAAGTAGTATGTGCAACTCTTTTTTTCATTCTAAGTTAACATTCAACAAATGAACTTCAATTTGTTTTCTTTCTTTCTTTCCGTTCCAAGACCAACATCGATTTGCTTCGGAAGTGTTTTTTTTTTGTGTTTTTTTTTTGTTTTTTTTTGTTTTTTTTTTGGGGGGGGTTGTTTGTTTTTCCCTTTAAGAATTAAGCCAGGGACAATTGTTTCGTTGGTAGGAGTTCTTTTACATGCAACTGACTGCATGCTGCAGCACGCGACCTCGGATGACAATGACTAGCACCCTGACCACCACTCAAGGTCTAGTGGAGGGGCAGGGAATAAAAATCCCGGGTCTGAAAAATGGGCCCTCGTTAACGCTCGCTTCCCAGTCGGGCGCATCACCTTTAGGCCACCATTTCACATCAAATTCGCGCACATTATATTGAAGACGCAAATCTGCCCCTTCCTATCTCTGTGGCTGCCTTCACCTCTACACTCCCATCTCGCTCTCTACGATCGGCTTCGGATCCACTCTGTTTACGCATACCCAGATTCAAACACTCGACTGTTGGCCGCCGTTCTTTCTATCTCTGGACCTTGTAATTGGAATGAACTTCCTCTTTCGCTTCGTTAGGTCTCCACACTCAGCTCTTTCAAGCCTGGCCTTAAAACCCATCTCTTCCCAGAATAGCCTCCCTTCCCTGCCTCTTCCTTGAATTCAGTTTCTCCAGTGTTAGAGTTATGCATACGTTTGAATGACTGGTGCGAAAGCGCTTTGATTTGTCTCTGCACAAAATTAAGCGCTATATAAATATAATAATGATTATTATCATTATAAGACGCGGCAATAATTCTTCACATTTCTTCCCCTGTACATTTCCGTTTATGAAACGAAAAAAGTTGTAAATTGTTTAATAACACTGTAATAATCATATATTCTACATTTCTCCCCCATCCACTTTGTGGAGTATATCATTTCAATGTTATTTAAACAAATTTTACAATTTTTCCGTCTTCGGAACGAAACAGAGGAAAGAACACAAGGGAAGAAATGTGGATATTTCCGAAGACGCGGTCTTCAAACAGAAACCAGCCAAATCACATAGAAAGATAGACAAGGGGGACAAAGCCAAAAGACCAAAATCAAGTCCTGCAACTTACACAGCCACTGTCACACCCACGGCGACCGACACAATGGTTGGCACCGAAGAAGCTCCCGATTCCGTTGTCGTCGAAGGGGACAGGGTTGTCAGCTGCAGACTGTCGAAGCTGTCCAAGTCGAACTCGTGCTCCCCAGCAGAGGTCAGGAAGGCTTCGCGCTTTCGCAAAACGTACGGCATGGTCCTGCCCTCCAGTCTGTCTCTCCGTCTGTGTATTTTACGTTCCCCTTCTGTCTTTCAGCTTGTGTTTGTCTGTCTCTCTGTCTCTCTCCCTGTCGGCTTGTACGACAGGGATTCTGCCTTTTTGTTGTGGCGGTGGTTGTTATCGTTTTTTTTTTTTTTGGTTTCCTTTCGCTCACCTGTCTTGTCAAACAAAATACAGTGGAGTAAATAGTCTATGAAGCCGAAGAGCACAACTAAAAGACAATTTTAAAATTTTAACTATGTTAACTATGTTAGCTATGTTAACATTTTTACCCGTCCACTCTTCGATGTTGAAGTCAGAAATAAAATCTACCGAAATGGGTATACCTGTTTCTGACGAACTTGTCCACCATCTCTGGTTCGACATTCTTATATTCTGTTTAACATTTTTACCCGTTGGCAGTACAAAACATACGTGAAAAAGTCCAAAACGGGTAAAAAAAAAAGTTAATTAGATATATATAAGTTTGTCGACTAAAGTAAAAGATTTGAAAACGAACTTTAAAAATTTTTGAAAAAAAAAAAAAATATATATATATAATAAAGCAAAACGGACAGGGACACCATATAAAGGGGCCGGAGAAAGGGGTGGGTGGGTGAGAGGAGCGGAAGGGGGCGGTGGGTGGTGTGGGGTGTAGTTCGATAGAAACTAACCCTAGTTGTCAGTCATGAATTTGGCGTTTTAAAAACAGGGATGCCTTCCGGAGCTTTTAACTTTAAAGTTCAGAATAATAATATAATCGCACCACCCCTCCCACCCCATTAACCATGTTAATGTTAGGCCAGCTTCAGACTTCATGTTTCAGTTCGGGATCTAAGAATATTATGAAAAAATAAACATTAAAAAAAAGAAGAAATAACCCCGATAACAAAAACATATGTACCACTGATTGTTCTATTTCAGTGGATGAATGCTGTGTCAGTTGGAAATCTGCGCATCCTTTTGTTGTTAATTCTATTTATTAAAAAAAGAAAACGAAAAAAACGTTCCAGAGAACGGAATATGATGGGAAATCTTCCCTCATAATCTTTGGTGATAACAGTCTGTCCCAACCCCCTACTTCATTCCGTCAAATATCAAAGTTGTTGTGAAAACAAAAGTTCTAAGTTCTCTTGGCATTTGGCGGCGTTTAAAAGACAGGTAGGCAGACAGAAAACAAAAAAAATCCCATACAGTTTACGTACACATCAATTAAAAAAGTATTTCACTTGGGGAAAAAAAAAGCGAAGAATACTTTTCACAGACAACCAGACAGACGAAGACAAGAGGAAGAATCTCTGTCCCCATCTCTCGCTCTCGCACACACACACACACACACACACACACACACACACACACACACACACACACACAATGAGAAAGAGGTGAGACAGTAAGGCAGAGACACTGACAGTCAGAGACAGAGAGAGAGCAAGGCAGAGACACTGACAGTCATAGAGACAGAGTAAGGCAGAGACACTGACAGTCATAGAGACAGAGAGAAAGGCAGAGACACTGACAGGGACACAGAGAGAGAAAGACAGACACTGACAGTCATAGAGACAGAGTAAGGCAGAGACACTGACAGTCAGAGACAGAGAGAGAGTAAGGCAGAGACACTGACAGTCATAAAGACAGAGAGAGAGAAAGACAGACACTGACAGAGACAGAGAGAGAGAGTAAGGCAGAGACACTGACAGTCAGAGACAGAGAGACAGTAAGGCAGAGACACTGACAGTCAGAGACAGAGAGAGTAAGGCAGAGACACTGACAGTCAGAGACAGAGACAGTAAGGCAGAGACACTGACAGTCAGAGACAGAGAGAGAGTAAGGCAGAGACACTGACAGTCATAGAGACAGAGAGAGAGTAAGGCAGACACTGACAGACAGGGACAGAAAGAGAGAAAGGCAGAGACACTGACAGTCAGAGACAGAGAGAAAGACAGAGACACTGACAGTCAGAGACAGAGAGAGAGAAAGACATACACTGACAGTCATAAAGACAGAGAGAGAGAGAAAGACAGACACTGACAGAGACAGAGACAGAGAGAGTAAGGCAGAGACACTGACAGAGACAGAGAGAGAGTAAGGCAGAGACACTGACAGTCATAAAGACAGAGAGAGAAAGACAGACACTGACAGACAGACAGAGAGAGCGTAAGGCAGAGATACTGACAGTCAGAGACAGAGAGAGAGTAAGGCAGAGACACTGACAGTCATAAAGACACAGAGAGAGAAAGACAGACACTGACAGACAGAGACCGAGAGAGAGTAAGGCAGAGATACTGACAGTCATAGAGACAGAGAGAGTAAGGCAGAGACACTGACAGACATAGAGACAGAGAGTAAGGCAGAGACACTGACAGTCATAGAGACAGAGAGAGTAAGGCAGAGACACTGACAGTCATAGAGACAGAGAGAGAGAAAGGCAGACACTGACAGAGTAAGGCAGAGATACTGACAGTCATAGAGACAGAGAGTAAGGCAGAGACACTGACAGACAGGGACAGAGAGAGAGAAAGACAGACACTGGCAGACAGACAGAGAGAAAGACAGATACACTGACAGTCATAAAGACAGAGAGAGAGAAAGACAGAGACACTGACAGACAGACAGAGAGAGAGTAAGGCAGAGACACTGACAGAGACAGAGAGAGTAAGGCAGAGACACTGACAGAGACAGAGAGAGTAAGGCAGAGACACTGACAGTCATAGAGACAGAGAGAGAGTAAGGCAGAGACACTGACAGACAGGGACAGAAAGGCAGAGACACTGACAGACAGAGACAGAGAGAGAGAGAGAAAGGTCGAAGAAACACAGAAAGACAGTGAGAAATAAAGACACACAGACTGACAGAAGCAACAACAACAACAACAACAAAAAGTCAGACAGACAACGAATAATTTCTAGAATGACTTAAGAACATTAAGTATACGAGCAAGCAAGCAAGCAAATAAATAAATAAATAAAACAACAAATAAATCTTGAAAAAAAAAAATAATGATGAATAAAACCCAATTCTCAAACATACCTGTAATTGTGCTTGCGACAGGGTTTCCGTTCACAACAGTTTCCAACTTGGTTAAAAATCCTGACCTCTTCACTCAGTCGGATGACTCCCCTGATCAATCCGCTTATCTTGAATTCGAGTTCAGAAAGACATGCATGTGCAAAGCATATGAACGCACGAGGAAAATGTTTCCCATCCTCCACACGTTTATTTCGAACGGGGTACATGCGCTGCTTAAAAAAAAAAAAGAAATTAAAAAAAAGCATAGGAATTTTGCTGAATAGTTTTCTGTTGTTGATAATATGACCTGGCTGCTGTTTGTATACCAAGAAGGAAAGAATGGGTGAAAAAAAAAAAAAAAAAAAAAAAGACTGAAAGAGACAGA
>NC_134900.1:24697478-24712478 GCF_041734735.1 Babylonia areolata | reverse complement strand
AGACGACGACGGTAATGCTGGCTTCGAACGCGGGGACGGTGGCAGCGAGGCAGGTCCACTGACGTCAGAGGACTGGGATGGTGGCGTCACCACGATGCGAGGAATGGTCAGGGACGGAGGGGGAGGAAGCGCCCTGGCGTCAGACAGCTGAGATGCTGGCGTCAGCGAGTCGGGTGCTGAAGCGTTCACCGAAGACGCTAAGCTTTTCCACTTGGCGTATGGAGATTTCCTTGGCTCCTCTTCCGGACTCTGACCATCGGCACCAGACCCCCTCTCAAACTCCGGATGCGGGGCGGACTCACGGTCTTCAGAGTCGCTTTTGTCTGTGAACTTAATGTTGCCGTCATGCGGTTCTTGAGATCCGAGGTCCTGGGAAGTGTCTTCTCGGCCGGAAGAGGTGGCCTGCAACGAGCAGGCCCCACCAGCGTCGCCAGGGTTCTCAAGCTCCGCACCTGAACTACTGTCAGCATCACCAGGTGCGACCTTCTTGACGGTGAACCTTCCATCAGACGGCTTGTCCATATCCCTAGGTGGATATCTGCCGATCAGGCGGCCGCTTCTTCCGGTGTGTCCCCGAACTCTAGCAGCAATCGCAGGTCTTGCTCTCTTTCCTGCTTCGGGATGCCCCAGACTGGATGGGAATTGTGAAACCGGGTTTTCCCGATGAATGGGATTGCCTCCAGCTGTCTGCGTTGTGTCTTCGCCCACCCCAGCTCTTCAGGCGAGGAAAGGTCCAGCTGCCCCCTTATTCTTCGTCACCCAACTGAGGGAGGTTACGGTGCGTTAGATGATGTTCTCGAACACCCGCGGTTACTCTTCGTCGTCTGCTGCTTTGGCTTCTCCGTTTGCTCTCTCTTCTCTCTGAAACAATACGGTTAATGGCATTACTGTGAGTCTATCTATACCTTTTCGCATTTCAATTTTCTGAGTTCATTTTCAGATTTTCTTGAATAGTGTGACTTTACTGATGCTAAACCAAACCAAGGTTATACTGAACTTATGCATACATTTGCATGTATACATATCATGTATTTTGTTAAGAAAACCTAAAGTACTGAGGGCAGCACCATCACCTGGCCGTTCAAGCAAGCGTGTGATAGGGAAACATTAGCAGCCTCTTTTTCGTATATAGATAGATAGATGCACACACACACACACGCGCGCACACACACACACACAGAGAGAGAGAGAGAGAGAGAGAGAGAGAGAGAGAGAGAACAAATGAACAATGAACAAATGTTTTATTGAGGGTAACTGGATAAGCTGGAAGCTTCTTTACACCATGCCCTCCCTCACACACAAACACACACACCCACTCACACGCACAAAAGATAAAAAAAAGAGAGAGAGAGAGATTATATATATATATATATATATATATATATATATATATATATTTATATACATACATACATACATACATACATACATACATATAATGTAAAACTACTTGTTTTATGACAATATTGTATTGATACATGGAACGCCCTTCAGATGGGGCTTAGGTCTGTACCGAGTAAATCGTCCTTTCATGTCATTTCATTTCGTCCCCTACCCCCATCCTCACCTCCTACCTTCATGTCTGTCTGTCTGTCTGTCTGTCTGTCTGTCTGTCTCTCTCTCTCTCTCTCTCTCTCTCTCTCTCTCTCTCTCAATTATCGTTACTTTTAATTAGATTTGGCTCCAAGAGGCTGCTAAACAGTAAAGCTTTTTCACGTGTTCGGACAAAGGGTTTCTTGAACTGATTAAATGCAAAAGCTACTATTTTTTATTCAGACTGAACAAAAAACAGCAACAAAAAACTGCAGTATACATGTTATAACTAAATTTTCATTACTATTACCATACCCGGTTTCATCCTGTTCATTGTTTTCACATCTGTCTGACACACAACATCAGTAAACAGTTTGCATATAATACAAATGTACTGCATTACAAACAAGCATAAATTCTTCAACATAACATACACATTTTCTGCAAAAAGTCGCGGGGGCTAGGGAGGGGAACGAAAGGAAATCATGCCGCCAAAACGCCACACTGGATCTTATCAATGACACTTTACTTCACTAACAAAGATGTCTGATCTAATAATTATCACAAGTATTTTAGTTATCACTCACAACCTGCCCCCCCCCCCCCCCCCCAGCCCCCCCCCACCCCCCCACCCCACCCCCACGTTAATTTCGATCTTATCCACGTACACCTTTTTTATGCGAACTGTGATACTGAAACATGGCCATTATTGTTCTTAATCTGCTTCTTTTTTTTCTCTTTCACTGGGTAAATAGCATAAAAGATCGTTTTCATCTTTCTAACTGTAATCTGCATCAAGTAAGAAAGATGTAATTATGCAGAATAAGGTACAACTCCTCCCTAAATAAATGCAAACAAACCAGACAAAATTCGGCTGATCATTGATAGATTGTTTTGTTTCTACCGTCGAGTAAGAGAGACGAGGAAGAGGTTTTGTCCAAACAGCAAGGCAAGCGGGAAGTTGTTTGAGGTGGTTTTTGTTTTTTTTCGATTCGTTTTCAGTAAATGACTTCTTTTTATACCCCCTCTTTTTCTATCTACTCCCTAGTTCCCTGTATGGTTTTTCTTTATTCCTGTTGATGGATAAATTTATTTTGCTCTTAATTAAAAATCCACAATGCGCTAAAATACCACCGGTAAATAAACCTGAATGTTTTCACAATATTAACCTTACTATTTGACGGAAAGAAACTCGCAAGGAAAACAATGGGGAACAGAAAGAAATCTTTCATGTTGAATATGAAATCGAAAGAATGAAAAATAAAACATCACCAGTTACCTTTATTCTTTCTTATGATTATATCCCATATCAGTCAAATTTGAATGACGTTCACCACACTGAAAAATATAACGAAGACCCATCAACGAAATCACTGGAGATGTGACATTGCATTCTGTCTGTGCATCAATCGCCTGTGACCACGCAGATATAAACAGGTTACAATGCCTGCGAGCGTGACGCGCATGTGTGTATGTGCACGCACATACGTTGTGCTGTGAGCACGCCCGGAAGCACGCGCGCATGTGTGTTCGTGCGTGCGTGTGTGTGTGAGCTGTAATAACCATAACGTAACACAATATGCGTTGCAGGAGTAGCGTGATTCTCACACATCGTGTTGCACTTCATTTTGCAATTCATCGTGTTCACTAATGTAAGAAACTGTCATGGATGTGTGTGTGTTTGTTTGCTTGCTTTTTTCTTTTTTTTTCTTTTTTTCTTTCTTTTTCATAAAGTGGCGTGTGTATGAGAGAGAGAGAGAGAGAGAGAGAGTGTGTGTGTGTGTGTGTGTGTGCGCGCGCGCGCACCTGCGTGTGTGTATGTGCTTATGTAAACGGAAAATACAGACATACAACCCGAAAAACAAACTGATGGGACAAACCAACAACGACAAGAACAACAACTTACACAGCGGTGAGTACGATGACATCCACAAGCCATTCCGGACGTGTGGGATCCTCAAAAGTTGACTCTGGCGTCATGACAGTTGTCGTGCAGGACGAGGACACCTTGAAGACAAACCTCAAAGCCTGTCACTTAGACATCGCTTCCTGGGAAACTGATGCCCTTGACCGCTCTCGCTGGAGAATGCTGTGCTCTAGTGGCATAAAGACGTTTGAAAACAAGAGAACGCTGGCCATTAAGGAGAAGCGTGAGCGAAGGAAGCAGGGCTCAACTTTTGGAGACGTTTTCCCTTGTAACACCTGTGGGAAGTGCTGCGCATCCAGAATTGGCCTCTTCTCCCATATGAGGACACACACCGACAGATAAGCCTGCCTGCGTACTCATCCGTCGGTCCAACGGGAGACTCCATCATCAGGAGGAAGAGGAGAAAGAGGAGGACGCTGCATCCACGTGCGATCCACAAAGTCTGTAATTTACAACGCTGATTACGGATGAGACATCATTACGGATGAGTAGTGAAGAAACTTCGGCACGTTGAAGTCGGTAACTTCTGTGGATTTGTTCCTGCTGCACATTCAACTTTCTTCTCTCTGTCACTGCTTTGAATCGCATTTCATCAGCATACAATTGGCTTTTATTATTGACATTAAGGCTCATTAATGTTCTTGTTTTCTTGTTTTTGTTGTTGTTGTTGTTTTATACAGTTTGGCTGACAAGTACTCATTCACTAGAAATGGGTATATGTACGTCCCATTTTAGCTTGAATTAGCATTTTCAGAGCAAGGGAAAAAGCATTAGAATTCACAATGTGAAATCAACTTTTTTATATAGATATCATTTTGTAATTCTTCATTATTTTTGCACAGTTTCTGGTTTGGAATTGAAGTGTGTGGGGAATGTCACTTCACTCAGCCATGCAGGGCGCAATAGCCGAGTGGTTAAAGCGATGGACATTTAATCTGAGGGTCCCGGGTTCGAAAATCGGTAACGGCGCCTGGTAGGTAAATGGTGGAGATTTTCCGATCTCCCAGGTCAATATATGTGCAGAACTGCTTGTGCCTGAACCCCCTTCGTGTGTATACCCATGCAGAAGATCAAATACGCTCATCCTGTAATCCATGTCAGCGTTTGGTGGGTTATGGAAACAAGAACATACCCAGTATGCACACCCTCGAAAACGGAGTATAGCTGCCTATATGGTGGGGTAAATAAATAAATAAATAATACGGTCATACACGTAAAATGTCACATGTCTGTCTGAGTGGGCATGTGTGCGTGACTAAAACCTGATTGAATGACCCAGGAAACGAATGATGAGCACCAAATAGCAGCCGTCAGTCAGCTCTACCCAGCTAGGCAGCCTGTTGCGCAAATGACCCCGTGTTTGTAAAGCGCATAGATCTTGGTCTCCGATTGAGGACAGGCGCTATATAATATCCATATCATTCATTCATTCCATTATTGCAGGGAGAGAGATGCACGGAGGGAGAGGGGGTGGGTGAGAGAGAGAGAGAGAGATCACAGACAGAAAGAAAGATCACACACACACACACACACACACACACACACACACACACACATATATATATATATATATATATATATATGGAGAGGTTCTGATTTCATGGTAACTTTACAAATTTTGATAATTATGGAAAAAAACAAATTGTAGACATCACTTTAAAAATATCACCTTACGTGAATTTGGCATGCACATGAAAAAAACAACAACATTTAACCAAAGAATCTAGTAAATGAAAATAGTGTAAAGCAAAATAACTGATAAAATAAGGAAATGAATAGTTTGAGAAAGACATTATTAAAATAAGAAAGCACATATATGTATGGGAGACAAACATAGTCTGGACCACTTCATCACATATTGGCTGTTTTGAAGATTACTTCCCTTGCTCTCTCTCTCTCTCTCTCTCTCTCTCTCTCTCTCTCTCTCTCTCTCTTCGTTTTGCCTTTTCTTTTCGTCGTTTGCTAAAATAAGCTGAATAATCCCCCTTGGCACTAGAACTGTAAAACGCTATTATTTTGCCAATAAAAAAATTTGTCATTGTCATTCTCTCTCTCTCTCTCTCTCTCTCTCTCTCTCTCTGGCGAAGTACATTGGTGAAGCCTATAATATTCGAAAGAAGAGCATTCGTGTCAATAGCTGAATTACATTGATAGAAAAAAAAATGCTTTTGTTTCATGAACTTGGAAAATGGATGATTGAGCGTTAGTTTATTTGACTTCCAATGTTTCTTTTCTATTTATTTTGTTTCGTTATTTTCAATATTATTGTTCTGATTTGCACCCCCATATCACTAGAGCTGTATAGCTAATGACATTAAACCTTTCAGTGTTCAGTGTTCAGTGCTCTCTCTCTCTCTCTCTCTCTCTCTCTCTTGTTAGGAAAACCTAAAGCACTGAGGACAGCTCCACGGCCTGACCGTACAAGGGTGTAATAGAGAAATGTCAGCGGCCTGCAGTTCGTATGTATGTACGTACGTACGTACGTATGTATGTATGTGTGTGTGTTTAATTTAGTCTTTTCATTGTTTAGTGATATAAGACGAGGAAAAAAAGGGTGGGGGGTGGGGGTGGGGTATGTGCATGTATAATTGTGTACCAATCCGAGTGTAACTGTGCTTCAGAATTTTAAACAGAGGACAACACTATCCTTACCATGGGTTCTTTTTTCCCGTGCTCCACGTGCCTGCTGCAAACAGGACATCGGTTTATCGTCTCAACGGATATGACCAGACGCTCAGTTTGATTTTCAAGTTAACTCTCTCCATACGAACGGCGAAAGAGACGACGTTAACAGCGTTTCACCCCAATTACCATCATCAAAATATTGCAAGCGGAAGGCTCTTATACTGAAGAGGTGAATGTTGACAAAGAATACCACAATTCTGACGACGGAAGCTAAAGGTTGGGTCATTGAGACACCCACTGGACATCCGAGGGGTCTGTGTAGAGGAGAAGAGAGGACTGGCCGTACTGAGTGAGTTAAACTTGGGAGAAAAGGCGAGAGCAGGGTTCGAACCCAGACCCTCACGGACTCTGTATGGGCAGAAGGGCGTCTAAACCATTCTGCCGGCTTCCTGTTTAGACAGCTGAACACCAGGTGACTGTCACAGATGGACAAGAAAAGCCTGGGGTCACAAACAGCACGCTACTGATGGCGTGGTCAAGTCACTGACCTCTATACGTAAACATTATGTCTTTTGTGGAGGACTTGGAGGCAAGATTGCACTGGCCCTTAATGCTGCAGTCTTGGGGGCGAGTTGGCCTTTGGGAACCATCCCAACGTTGACTGTCCTAAAAAACCCTCTTGGCCGAGAGAGTGGAGATGTGGGCAAGACACTGTCCTCTGAGATCAAATTCCAGTCCAGATATTCGGGACAGCAGTTACCTCCTCTGCTGTTGTGATGGTCATGGTCGAACACGACTGACTATCATATATGTTATGCCTCAGTGGATCAGCATGCCTGGGAGGAAGGGGTTAGTGGGTGGGGGATGGGAGGCATGGGGTGAGGGGGTCCGCTACGCACTGATGGCGAGGGAGGTGTGGGGGAAGAGCGGGGGGGGGGGGGGGGAGTGGTGGTAGGCAGGGGGAGACGGGCGCAAGAGGAGGGGGTGGGTCCGGACACGAGTTTGTCCACACACACAGCGAGGGGGGGTCGAGGGGGGGGGGGGCTCGTCGTTTGTTGTGGGGAAGCGGGGGATGGTGTGTGAGGGGGGTGGTGTTAGTTCAGAACAGTTCAGTTCAGTTTCTCAAGATGGCGTCACTGCGTTCGGGCAAATCCATATACGCTACACCACATCTGCTAAGTAAGCAGTTGCCTGACCAGCGGCGTAACCCAACGCTCTTAGTCAGGCCTTCAGGGAAACTGGGAAGAAAATAAGTGAAAATTAGATTCAAAAGTAAATAAACAGGTAAGTACTTAGATTAATGAACTGACAGATTAAAACTGTAAATAAAAGAATGAATAAATAAATGAATTTTAAAAAATACAAATAGATAAATATGTGACATAAATCATAACACTATTACCACCACTACCACCACCAACAACAATAACATTGATGATAATACTAATGATAATAACACTAATAATAATAATGACAGTAATAGTAATAGCGGGGCGGAAGGGGGGGGGGAATGAAATGAAATTATGGTGCTTAGAGCCTCGCCGACCACTAAGGCCATCTCAAGGCTATCGCCGCGTTTGGAAGGGGGTTGGGGGGGGGGGGGGGGGGGGGGGTGGGGGTAAAGAACACAGACTGTAGAGATGACCGAGAGTCTGTGACACAAAATGACCATGTCCCTTGTTGAGACGGGATGCTGGGAGCGTGGAGTGAAACATCGTCACCGCTTCCAGCCATTGATCTAAAAATACCTTTTTTTTTCTTCTTTTTGTTCTCTCTTTCTTTTTTTCTTTTTCTTTTTCTTTTTACATCAGTGACCTCCACAGCAAGCGAGCCAATCATCAGATGTGATGGATCGCCGTGCGGGGGGGAGGGGGCTGGGGGGGGGGGGGCAGGGTAGTAGGGGAGGGGTGGGGGCTGGGGGTTGGGGCTAAGATGATAGCTAACAAGTCACGATCAACATTATGCAACAGTTATTCAAGATCCTCCCCCCCCCCTCCCTTTCCCACCTGTATCATGGACATCTGGGCAGAGCAAGGCCCTCTCTCCGTCATCATCGGTAGGCTGTGTTTGTGTGTCAGTGGTGTTGGTTGGGAAGAGAGACAGACACGACTGCTTTATACAGGTATGAAGTTCTTAGATCCTCTTTATTCCAGGGAGTAGTATTCCTAAGGTAACGATTATTTTATACAGGTATGAAGTTCTAAAAGCCTCTTTATTCTAGGGAGTAGTATTCCTAAGCTAACGATTGTTTTATACAGGTATGAAGTTCTAAGAGCCTCTTTATTCTAGAGAGTAGTATTCCTAAGCTAACGATTGTTTTATACAGGTAGGAAGTTCTAAGAGCCTCTTTATTTTAGGGAGTAGTATTCCTAAGGTCACGATTGTTTTATATAGGTATGAAGTTCTAAGGCCCTCTCTCCGTCATCATCAGTAGGCTGTGTTTGTGTGTCAGTGGTGTTGGTTGGGAAGAGAGACAGACACGACTGCTTTATACAGGTGTGAAGTTCTAAGAGCCTCTTTATTCTAGGGAGTAGTATTCCTAAGCTAACGATTGTTTTATACAGGTATGAAGTTCTAAGAGCCTCTTTATTCTAGGGAGTAGTATTCCTAAGCTAACGATTGTTTTATACAGGTATGAAGTTCTAAGAGCCTCTTTATTCTAGAGAGTAGTATTCCTAAGCTAACGATTGTTTTATACAGGTAGGAAGTTCTAAGAGCCTCTTTATTTTAGGGAGTAGTATTCCTAAGGTAACGATTGTTTTATGCAGGTATGAAGTTCTTAGATCCTCTTTATTCTGGGGAGTAGTATTTCTAAGGTAACAATTGTTTTATACAGGTATGAAGTTCTAAGAGCCTCTTTATTCCAGGGAGTAGTATTCCTAAGGTAACGATTGTTTTATACAGGTATGAAGTTCTTAGATCCTCTTTATTCTGGGGAGTAGTATTTCTAAGGTAACAATTGTTTTATACAGGTATGAAGTTCTAAGAGCCTCTTTATTCCAGGGAGTAGTATTCCTAAGGTAACGATTGTTTTATACAGGTATGAAGTTCTTAGATCCTCTTAACTCTCTCCATACGAACGGCGAAAGAGACGACGTTAACAGCGTTTCACCCCAATTACCATCATCAAAATATTACAAGCGGAAGGCTCTTATACTGAAGAGGTGAATGTTGACAAAGAATACCACAATTCTGACGACGGAAGCTAAAGGTTGGGTCATTCAGACACCCACTGGATATCCGAGGGGTCTGTGTAGAGGAGAAGAGAGGACTGGTCGTACTGAGTGAGTTAATTTTAGGGAGTAGCATTTCTAAGGTAATAATTGTTTTATACAGGTATGAAGTTCTAAGAGCCTCTTTATTCTAGGGAGTAGTATACCTAAGGTCACGATTGTTTTATACAGGTATGAAGTTCTAAGGCCCTCTCTCCGTCATCATCAGTAGGCTGTGTTTGTGTGTCAGTGGTGTTGGTTGGGAAGAGAGACAGACACGACTGCTTTATACAGGTATGAAGTTCTAAGAGCCTCTTTATTCTAGGGAGTAGTATTCCTAAGCTTACGATTGTTTTATACAGGTATGAAGTTCTAAGAGCCTCTTTATTCTAGGGAGTAGTATACCTAAGGTCACGATTGTTTTATACAGGTATGAAGTTCTAAGAGCCTCTTTATTTTAGGGAGTAGTATTTCTAAGGTAATAATTGTTTTTTTCAGGTATGAAGTTCTAAGAGCCCCTTTATTCTGGGGAGTAGTATACCTAAGGTCACGATTATTTTATACAGGTATGAAGTTCTAAGAGCCTCTTTATTTTAGGGAGTAGTATTCCTAAGGTAACGATTATTTTATACAGGTATGAAGTTCTAAGAGCCTCTTTATTCTAGGGAGTAGTATTCCTAAGGTAACGATTGTTTTATACAGGTATGAAGTTCTTAGATCCTCTTTATTTTAGGGAGTAGTATTTCTAAGGTAATAATTGTTTTTTTCAGGTATGAAGTTCTAAGAGCCCCTTTATTCTGGGGAGTAGTATACCTAAGGTCACGATTATTTTATACAGGTATGAAGTTCTAAGAGCCTCTTTATTCTAGGGAGTAGTATTCCTAAGGTAACGATTGTTTTATACAGGTATGAAGTTCTAAGAGCCTCTTTATTTTAGGGAGTAGTATTCCTAAGGTAATGATTGTTTTATGCAGGTATGAAGTTCTAAGAGCCTCTTTATTCTAGGGAGTAGTATTCCTAAGGTAACGATTGTTTTATACAGGTATGAAGTTCTAAGAGCCTCTTTATTTTAGGGAGTAGTATTCCTAAGGTAACGATTGTTTTATGCAGGTATGAAGTTCTAAGAGCCTCTTTATTTAGGGAGTAGTATTCCTAAGGTAACGATTGTTTTATTCAGGTATGAAGTTCTAAGAGCCTCTTTATTCTAGGGAGTAGTATTCCTAAGGTACCGATTGTTTTATACAGGTATGAAGTTCTAAGAGCCTCTTTATTCTAGGGAGTAATTTTCCAAAGTTAACGATGCCTAGAATCTTGCCCGGTATGGAAACGTGTTGGATGTTGCTCGATTTTAGAAACTGATGTTCGATTTTAATAAGTTCATTTGTGTACTCAGCCGGGTCTCTTCATTGAACGAATGCCGTTCTGCCCTCGAGCTGTCTCTTTGCCTGTGTGACGTCCCAAATCGTGCACACCCACCCCACCCCCCACCCCTTCTGTAGGTCCCCCGGGGGGTACTTGTGAGTGTCCTAAATCTTCCCCCGGGGGACTAGTCAGTGTCCTAAATCTTCCCCCGGGGCAAGTTCTGGGATGTCTCCCCATGCTGTTTCGGTCCCCCACGGACATTATTTGAAAATATGTCCCCAAAGCCCCCCCCCCCCCTACCCCCAGGCCCCCCCTCCCCTCGCACTCCCCTCGCACTCCCCTCCCCCAACCCTCGGGGGGGTCATCTGTCATTTTGTATTTGTATTTGTATTGCTTTTTATCACAACAGATTTTTCTGTGTGAAATTCGTGCTGCTCTCCCCGGGGAGAGCGCGTCGCTACACTACAGTGCCACCCATTTTTTTGTATTTTTTTCCTGCATGCAGTTTTATTTTGTTTTTATTTGTCATTGACGGATCGGTCACCTGATTCATTAGTTATATCGGTCACTCTGCAAAGGCTTTTTTTGTTGTTGTAGTTTTCTCTTATTCTGCAGAACAATCGCGACTGCAGCTTCTAACCCAGAAAAGATATAAATATGATTGATACTATTGCTGTTCTGCAGTTCCACATCGAGCAGATGAACATTGTGGAGAAGAAAAAAAAAACGGTACCATACCAGGAAGGGAAAAGGTGTACGCTTATACAAAGGCATCGTCGTTTGTGTATTGTGAACTGTGGTGGAATGCAGTGCCAGTTTAGTTTTCCACTTTTCCGCCAGTTTCCTCCATTGAGGATGGCTTCGATACATGTGGAACATTTCTCCACAATAACCATCCTCTGCATCGTGGAGCATGTTGTTGAAAGTAGTTGCTTGAGTTAGAGAAAGATCGGGTGAGTGTTCCGGACGGTTGCAATCTATTCCATTCTGTACACGTCTGGAGAGTCTGAATCAGACACGGGCGTATAATGGTGGACAAAACCTATCACCGCGCAACTGAAGCCACGCAACCGACATGTTGTTTAGCCCGGAGGTCGCGGCGCGCTGACAGTGCAGTAAATGTGTGTGTTTGAGTGTGTGAGTGTGATGGTGTGTGTGTGTGCGTGTGTGTGTGTGTGTGTGTGTGTGTGTGTGAGGCTGTGTGTGTGTGTGGATGTGTGTGTGTGACCACATTCCAGGCCTGTTTATGAGTTTCTTTATCTCTTTGAAAATGGCGGTCTCGAAGCCGCCTCCTCCTGTGTGTGTGTGTGTGTGTGTGTGTGTGACCTCCTTCGAACGTGCTGAGGTGAAAACAAAGGACTGACCACCTTGTAAAAGGCCGAAGATGGTTATATGACCATCCCTTTCTGTGTCCATGGTGGCGTCACTTCTTTCTCAGTGCGACAGCTGGATGTTTTACACACACACACACACGCACACACACGCGCGCACGCGCGCGCACACTCGGACACACATACACACACACAATCACTGGCACACACACACACTCATACACACACACACACACACACACACACACACACACACACACACACACACACACATACTTACATGGACACATAAGAAGCCCACACTCAAACTTCAATGTTTATTCGAAGAATAAAATTCACCATCCCTTTAACGCAAACACCAAAAACACCCCCAATTTAATTTCAGTGAACTGAATAGAACACTGAGACCAAGAGATAGGAATACAGAGAGGAGAAGAAGAGAGAGCTGGAGAGGGGGCTAGGGTGTGGGGGTGGGGAGCTAGACCATTTCGGCTCAATGAGCGAGACAGATATATAAAGGGTTGTGGATTGTACATCAGAGTAAACACACAGCAGTTGACACAAACACAAACAAACATAAAAAGAATGTAATTAAACCACTGACATGAACATTGACTTATGTTCACACACACACACACACACACACACACACACACACACACACCCAACCCCCCTCCCCCGCCCCCCCAACCTCCCCAACCGCCCCCCCCCCCGCAACCCTCCGTCCCCCCATAGACACACTTACTTTAATGATTAAAATGTCCTGAATGGATACTGAAGATTACATTTTTTGAAGTGTCAGTGCTTTTCTCGTTTCTCTTTTCCATGAAATATATAACATGAACACAACCAGTCGTATTATTCAACAGTCAACGATTCTCTCTCTCCGTGTCTCTCTGTCTGTCTGTCTGTCTCCGCATTTTAAAAAACCATTGTTTCAGTCGTTCAGGGTGTTTGTAAGGAATTCTGAAAGTGGCATGAAGAAAACATTAGCTCAAGAAATACCAAGTGCATCCCTGCATATATACGTTTGCTTGTACAAATATGCACACAAAACATGGCATTCATGCAGACACAGACACACACAGCTGGTGCTGCTTTCATCATTCCAGAACTTATGTTTCAAAACTCATTTCATCTGGGAGAGAATAAGTCCATCTTCACAGGTGAACTCATGGCAATTCAAATGGTGTTAAATTTTATGACATCCTTTCCGAAAACTATATATCAGATTCTATTTTGTGTTGATTATAAATCAGTTCTTCACGTTATCACACTTTTAACGCTCTCCATACGAACGGCGAAAGAGAAGACGTTAACAGCGTTTCACCTCAATTACCACCATAAAAATATTGCAAGCGGAAGGCTTTTATACTGAAGAGGTGAATGTTGACAAAGAATACCACAATTCTGACGACGGAAGCTAAAGGTTGGGTCATTCAGACACCCACTGGACATCCGAGGGGTCTGTGTAGAGGAGAAGAGAGGACTGGCCGTACTGAGTGAGTTAAAAGAAACGGTTTGGTATGGACTCATTACTGAAATCAACAATTTGACGAACTCTTACATAACCTTTTGTTGGATTCCTTCTCATTGTGATTTTTTTACTATAATGAAAAAGTTGACATTTTGGCTAAAAAAAAAAAATAATAATAAAAAAAGGAGCTACAAGCTCCACGAAGGAGTTAGATTTAAATATTTCGCTTTCACTACAGGAATGTTACACCATGGTAGAAAAAGTCCAATGGTCAAATTTCAGCTTGAAGAAAAAAAAACACCGGTAACTCGGAGTTACATAAAAATATAGAGAAAATGTATGGTTTCATGGGAAGACATTGCCAAAATGATTTTCATAAGAGGCAAATCATTTCTCTGACCTGCAGATGGAAAATGAATTGTTTTAAGACCAATTATGTCGGTAATATTTCTTGCATATGTGGTGCTCACATAACAGCCGATCATATGTTAACTTGCCATAATGTTTAAGTCTCACATCCCTGACCTGAAATCATCTTCAGTGTTGACAATCTTCAGCAGTCCATTGCTAATGTATGACTTTTTCAAATCCTTGTTAAATAGTCTAGTTGGTTTGATGTTATAGTTGCTAGTTTTTCAGTAGAAAGATGTTATATTGTTATGCTTTTTTCTTTTCTTCTTTTCTTTGTTTTAAACAAAACAGAAATCAATCATACACACATGCACACACGCGCGCACACTCACGCACACACACTTTCACTTACTCGCATGCGTACACAGTAATATCTTTTCCCTCCCTCGATTTTTTTCATATCCTCGTCTAATATCACTTACAGTGAAAAAACGTTAAACTAAAGAACGAACGAACGAACGAACACACACACATAGACGTAAAAACAGATAGAGATCCCCCCCTCCACACACACACACACACACACACACACACACATACACACTGCGCGCACGCACACACGCGAGCACACACACGCGAGCATGTTTAATGTAAATACATATATCTTGCAATGCACAACGTATTTCAATTTGGAACGAGTAATGTGTTTTGTTTGTTTGTTTGTTTTCTTTTCTAATCACTTTTAAAACTTTTCCGTCGTCTCGGGCAGTTATACATACGTCAACAGAAAAGTGCACACACACACACACACACACACACACACACACACACACACACACACACACACACACACACACACGCTCGCGCGCGCACACACACACACACACACACACACACGCGCACACACACACACACACACACACACACACACACACACACACACACACACACACTGTGTACAATATGAAGAAGAAGAAAACATATATTTTCTTTCACAATACGATGACATTGTAGAAATAAACAGTTAATCAAACGGAAAATTTCATTGTCTTTCCGATGAGATAATATTCCTGTCTCTCTTTCTTCCTTCGAAGGTTGTTGTGAAGCAATTAACCCTTTCATCGCCAGTCAATTTAGAGTGCAAAATCCCCTTGTGCTACAAACACAGAAAACATGGAGCCT
>NC_134900.1:24679978-24692478 GCF_041734735.1 Babylonia areolata | reverse complement strand
CAGTTGCCTCCTCTGCTGTTCTGATGGTCATAGTCGGACACGACTGACTATCACACATATATATATATATAAATAATAATAAAAAAAAAAAAAAAAATATATATATATAGTTGGGCAGTCCTGATATAGCACTGTGCGGTCGACTGGACAAAGGCAACAATGTCTATGTATCCAAAATCACACACATAATATAAACACTCACTTTATTTTACCACTCTTCTCTTATCTATTTTGGGATGTTTTCAGGTATATTATGTGAACATGTCCACGTTTTGGTTAGGAAGTTTAGGCATGGTATAAAGACTGATAGACTGATAGACTGAAAGACTGATAGACTGATAGACTCATAGACTGAAAGACTGATAGACATTTACGATGACCGACGTAGATTCCCTCGCATCTTTTAAATCTCGTCTCAAAACCCACCTTTTTCCCTCAGCAGTAAGTTCAATTGTGGCAGGTCCACTTCCTTTGCGTTAGCTGTGCTTGACTATGTGTGTATAATATATATGTGTACATAACTACATGCATGTATATGAATGTGTATTCTGTGTGCGTAAGTTTATGTAAGTTTGTGCCAGCCTATGTGTGCGTATGTGTTAGCTGTTAGATACACATGTGTTGTTAAAATGTATGTATGCAGTGTGTGTGTGTGTGTGTGTGTGTGTGTGTGTGTGTGTGTGTGTGTAGTAACATTTTGGTGTGTGTATGTAACATAGATGTAATGTTTTATGTTAACAAAGCGTTTTTGTAAAGCACCTGGAGCAGATTTCTGGATAGTGTGCTATATAAGTATCCATTATTATTATTATTATTTTCACACCCAATGTGATGTGTCTGTTCTTCTCCTTCTGCTGCTACTACTCCTCCAACTATACCCCTCCTCCTCTAACTATACTCCTCCTCTCCCTCTTTATCCTCATCCGCCTCCTCCTCCTCCTACTACTTCGACGACGAGTCTTTCTGTTCCTCCTACTCCTCCTCTTCCCCCTCCTGTGCCCACAGCTGGGTCACCCAGGACAGCTACAGGAGGACGGTGCCCACCAGCTGATCAACAGATATGTACAATGGGGAGGTAACTTCATCGACACCGCCAATGTCTACGGCCATGGAGCATCGGAGAAGATTGTTGGGTCCTGGTTGAAAGGGTAAGTGATGTGTGTGTGTGTGTGTGTGTGTGTGTGTGTGTGTGTGTGTGTGTGTGTGTGTGTGTGTGTGTGTGTGTGTAGTAAATATTAGGAAATGTGTAAATGCTCAGCTCATGTTTGTCTTTATTATTTCCTGTTTTGAAGTTTGAAATGGTGAAATAGTGTGTGTGTGCGTGCGCGCGTGTGTGTGTGTGTGTGTGTAAGGAACTCAAATGTATTATATGCAGTTAATATTAGGAAATATGAATGCTCAGCTCATGTTTGTCTTTATTATTTCCTGTTTTGAAGTTTGAAATGTTGAAATAAATGGCTACCTTAAAGAACAAATCTTGATTCCAGCACACACTATAACATGCATCTCCGTGTCTGTCGAATACCATCTAAATCAATTGACTGACTGCTGAATTAATTTGACAGCTTGATTGGCTTCTCGATTCCAGCTCACACGATAACATGCATCTGAGTCTGTCGCATACCGACTCAATTAATTAGCTGACCGACTGCTTGATCAATCGACGGCTTCATTGTATGACTGTTACAGGCAGGAAAGGGACAGGTTTGTCATCGCCACCAAGGTCCGCTTTTCAATGGAGCCCACCAACCCCAACGCCGTGGGTTTGGGGCGGCGTCACATCATTCAGGGAGTGGAGGAGAGTCTGGAACGACTGCAGACCAACTACATTGACCTTCTGCAGGTCGAGAGGGAAGGGGGATGGGGATTCTGTCAGCTGGGCTGTCTCTGTCTGTCTGTATATATGTATATATATATATATATATATATATATATATATATATATATATATATATATATATATATATATATATGTGTGTGTGTGTGTGTGTGTGTGTGTGTGTGTGTGGTGATGGAGAACAAGGAAGCTGAGAGTGCTTATAGATAGGTTTTAAAAAGATGAGGTTTTAGTGATGAGAGAAAAGCAGAAATTGAATCAGATGTACGGATATGATGAGGAAGGTTGTTCCAGATGCCAACTCCAGTTGACTTTCTGTTTATTTTATATTTTGTCATCACCCTGTGTGTGGTGGTGTGGTAAGGATGCACGTGTGTGATGTTTCAGTGCCCTCTGGTGGTCACATGAAATACAATTTTGTTGTTGGTGGTGTTGCCCCAGAATTTGGGGGGACATTTTGTTTTCGAGGATGATGTATGTATGATGATTGGGGTGATGAAAACACTGCTATGGGGGTCCATTGGGGTGATGAAAACGCTGCTATGGGGGTCCATCTGGGTGATGAAAACGCTGCTATGGGGATCCATTGGGGTGATGAAAACGCTGCTATGGGGATCCATTGGGGTGATGAAAACGCTGGGGATCCATTGGGGTGATGAAAACGCTGCTATGGGGGTCCATCTGGGTGATGAAAACGCTGCTATGGGGATCCATTGGGGTGATGAAAACGCTGGGGATCCATCTGGGTGATGAAAACGCTGCTATGGGGGTCCATCTGGGTGATAAAAACGCTGCTATGGGGATCCATTGGGGTGATGAAAACGCTGGGGATCCATCTGGGTGATGAAAACGCTGCTATGGGGGTCCATCTGGGTGATAAAAACGCTGCTATGGGGATCCATTGGGGTGATGAAAACGCTGGGGATCCATTGGGGTGATGAAAACGCTGCTATGGGGGTCCATCTGGGTGATGAAAACGCTGCTATGGGGGTCCATCTGGGTGATGAAAACGCTGCTATGGGATCCATTGGGGTGATGAAAACGCTGCTATGGGGGTCCATCTGGGTGATGAAAACGCTGCTATGGGGATCCATTGGGGTGATGAAAACGCTGCTATGGGGGTCCATCTGGGTGATGAAAATGCTGCTATGGGGGTCCATTGGGGTGATGAAAATGCTGCTATGGGGATCCATCTGGGTGATGAAAACGCTGCTATGGGGATCCATTGGGGTGATGAAAATGCTGCTATGGGGATCCATCTGGGTGATGAAAATGCTGCTATGGGGGTCCATTGGGGTGATGAAAACGCTGCTATGGGGGTCCATTGGGGTGATGAAAATGCTGCTATGGGGATCCATTGGGGTGATGAAAATGCTGCTATGGGGGTCCATTGGGGTGATGAAAATGCTGCTATGGGGATCCATTGGGGTGATGAAAATGCTGCTATGGGGATCCATTGGGGTGATGAAAACGCTGCTATGGGGATCCATTGGGGTGATGAAAACGCTGCTATGGGGGTCCATTGGGGTGATGAAAACGCTGCTATGGGGGTCCATCTGGGTGATGAAAACGCTGGGGATCCATTGGGGTGATGAAAATGCTGCTATGGGGATCCATTGGGGTGATGAAAACGCTGCTATGGGGATCCATTGGGGTGATGAAAATGCTGCTATGGGGGTCCATTGGGGTGATGAAAATGCTGCTATGGGGATCCATTGGGGTGATGAAAACGCTGCTATGGGGATCCATTGGGGTGATGAAAACGCTGCTATGGGGATCCATTGGGGTGATGAAAATGCTGCTATGGGGGTCCATTGGGGTGATGAAAATACTGCTATGGGGGTCCATTGGGGTGATGAAAACGCTGCTATGGGGGTCCATTGGGGTGATGAAAATGCTGCTATGGGGATCCATTGGGGTGATGAAAATACTGCTATGGGGGTCCATTTAGGTCTGGGGCTTCTTGATGAGGCTGTACCCTCATGATAATCATACCCTTCGTCACCCAGGCTGGAAGATACCGACACCTGATGTGTCGCTCATCTTCGCTGCAGTCTTTCAAATCCAGTCTGAAGATTGTGTACTATCTATGATTGTGTACTATGACTTGTGTGTGTGCGTGCGCGAGTGCTTGTGTGTGGGGGGGGGGTCGGGGGGGGGGGGGGGGGGGGTTGAGGGGGTGCGTGTGTGTGGGAGGGGTGGGGGATGAATAATGGTGTTTTGTATCTTGTGTTCAATTTTTTTTTTTTTTTTTATATTTACGTGTTTTTGTTGTTGTTGTTGTTCGTTTCTTTTATTTGTAAACGTCTAGGGCTTATTTTTAAGATTAGGCGTAAATTTTCATGATAATTCTAATAATAATAATAATGGTAAAGAAAAAGATAATACACTGATAATAATAATAATAATGATAACAATAATGATGATGATGATGATGATGATAACAATAATAATAATAATGATAATGATAGTAATAAAGAAAGAGATAATATAACAATAATGATAAGAAGAAGAAGAAGAAGAAGAAGCAAGAAAGAAAGAAAGAGGTAATAATAATAATAATAATAATAATAAAATTAATAACAACAACAACAATAACAACAATAACGATAATAATAATAATGATAAAGAAAAGATGGTAATAATAATAATAATAATAATAATAATAATAATAATGACAATAATAATAATAATAATAGTAATAATAATAATAATGATGATGATATTAAAGAAAAAGATGATGATGATGATGATGATAATAATAATAACAATAATAATAATAATCATAATGGTGATGATAACAATGATGATAATGATGATAATAATAATGATAACAATAATGATAACGGTGACGATAACAATGACAATACTAATAATAATGTGAGACAGACCCACGCCTGGGACGACGCGGTGCCCCTAGAGGAGACCCTGAGCACCCTCAACGACCTGGTGAGGTGCGGCAAGGTCAGGTACCTGGGCGCCAGCAACGTCACCGGCTGGCAGCTGCAGAAGATCGTGGAGGTCACCAAGCAGAAGGGGCTGAACCCCTTTGTCTCTCTACAGGTCAGGGTCCCAGTCCTTCCACGCTCTCCCTACTGTCTGGATTTCGGGTGGTGGCTCTGATGTTCTTGTGGTTCATGGTGTGTGTGTGTGTAGGGGGAAGAGGTAGGGTGGGAGGGTTGGGAGGGGAGGGGGCTGTGGGCGAATGTGTGTGTGTGTGCGTGTGTGTGTGTGTGTGTGTGTGTGTGTGTGTGTGTGTGTGTGTGTGTGTGTGTGTGTGTGTGAAATAGTAAGAGTTGGGGTCCAAGTCTTAATGTGTGTTCAGTGCTGCAGATGGCGGAAGAATTATCATCGCTGAAAACACGTCAGCTGTAAACCCGTAGACAAATCAAAGAAAAACAAAAATTAACAATGAAACAAAACCAAAAACTTTACATTATCATCATCCTTCTCACCATGACAATGATAATTACCGCAGCAGCAGCAGAAGAAGAAGAAGGAGGAAGAGGAGAAAAGAAGAAGAATAAGAAGAAGGAGGAGGAGAGGAAAATGAAGTAGCAGCAGCAACATCACGACAACAACAACAATGCTGATAGTCCTATTAATCAATCATTAGCGATTCTATTATAAAAGCCACTATAATGACAATTACAACAGCAGCAGCAACAACAAGAATAACAATAATGATAATAGTATTATTATAATCGATTTATTTTTGGAGGGGGGTAACAATAATAATTACAGCAACAGCATCAGCAAGTATACGTCGTCAATATATAATAATCATCATATGACATAATTATAAGCGTCAAGTCTCCACACTCAACTCTTTCAAGCCTGGCCTTAAAACCTACCTCTTCCCAAAATAGCCTCCCTTCCCTGCATCTTCCTTGTCTTCAGTTTCTCCAGTTTTAGAGTTATGCATGCGTGTGAATGACTGGTGCGAAAGCGCTTTGATTTGTCTCTGCACAAGATTCAGCGCTATATAAGTACCATGATTATTATTATTATGATATATGACATATGATTGAGCGGCCTTTAAAAACAGCATTACTATCCATCAATGCAGAGTGTAAGGCATCAGTTTTAGTAGGTCGAGGGGTCGGGGGGTCTTGGGGGGACGCTTGCCGCTCGTACGGATATCCGACACCTTTCGACCCGACACTGGATAGGCAGTGTTCAGCAGCTGGACAAATAGCACACACTGGATAGACTGTGTTCAACAGCTGAACGATGAACACACACTAGACAGGTCATTATGTCCCCTTTCCACAGCAGGAAGCGATAGGTTGATGAGGGTGGGGGGTGGAGAAGATTGATGCTGGGGAGTGTGGGGCGTTGGGGGGGTGGGGGTGGGGGGCTAAAATTTAATTAACAGCTCTTTGTACTTGACACGTCCATAAAAAAAGAAAAACATTTTACAAATGTATTTACTGGTTGGTAGCAGGTGTGTTGGATGGTGATGGGTGGTGGAGGAGGAGGAGGAGGAGGAGGAAGGGGGAGGGACGGAGGGGGATCATATCTTACAGTACCACAATCGTCTGACTGTTCAGCTGTTGTATGAAATCGCTAGGCTGTAGTAATTATGATGATGATGGTCATAATGATACCAACACCACCACCATTACTACTACCTACTTCCACTACCACTACGACTCCTAACGTTAATGGTGCAAGGGAAAATACGGGGAGGAGCAGTTGAAATAGAAGAAGAAGGAGGAGGAGGAGGTGGAGAAGAAGAAGAAGAAGAAGAAGAAGAAGAAGAAGAAGAAGAAGAAAACTTTTCTTCGCAGCTTCCATTTGAAATAATTATCAGAACTGAAATAAATATTATAGTGTTACATTCCAGTTCCTGGATGTTTTTAGAAACATCATTGCTGGGTTTGCAACTCACTGTGTGTGTGTGTGTGTGTGTGTGTGTGTGTGTGTGTAGCAACAATACAGCCTGGTGGCCAGGGACTCAGAACTGGAGCCGTTCCAGGTGTGCAAGCTGAACGGACTGGGTGTGCTCCCTTGGAGCCCTCTCAAAGGGTTAGTGCTCTCCCCTGATGTGTCGGGATGACGGGGCTGTCTTCTCTTGTGTCCTGTCTTGTGTCAGATGTAAAACAACTATCATTGTACCCAGTGTCCTTTTCTGGCTTGTGTTTACTTTATTTTTTCTTTAATGTTAAATAAAATGTGTTGTTTATTGTGTGTGTATGTGGGGGGTGGGGGGGAGGTGGGGGGGTTAGTTACGTCATCGTTTTCAACACACACACACACACACACACACACACACACACACACACACACACACACACACACACACACAGCGCCGTGAGATCATCTGAGTTATCAATCAGACAGCACTGACTGTCTTATTCTGAAACAGCGTTTCTCAAAGCAAACGCTGTTAATATTATTTAGAACATACCGCTTTCATTGCGTGACAAAAATATAGCCGCTGTGTTTTTAGTACTTTCGTGTTTGTATTCAGGTCAGAGTGTTTTATTTATTTTTTTTTTTTTTTTTTTACTTAATGGTAATATTTGTGTGTCGGACTCAACTGTGGGGTGAGAAGCTGAGTGTGTGAGGGAGTGCCGAGCTTTTGAATGCAAGGATAAGATGCAGTCGGATGAATGGATGCGTGTTGCATTGCATCAGTTGTATTGCACTTCATCCTACTGGACTGGACAGGAGTGCTCTGCTCTGCAGTGAATTGCAGTGCATCGTAATACATCGTATTGTATTGTATCGTATTGTACTGCAATACGCGTTGTATGGTATCGCATGCTATTGTACTGAATTGCGTTGCATTCTTTTGTATTGTATTGTACTGTATTGTACTGCACCACATTGCATTGTATTAGTGTATTGTATTATTTATTGTATTGTACATGACTTGCATAGTATTTTGTGGCATCGCCTAGTATCGTATAGTATTGTATTGTACTGTATTGCATTGTAACGCACTATATTAACGCACTGTATTGTATTGTATTCTATTTTAACGCACTGTGTTACATTGCATTGTAACGCACTGAATTACATTGTGTTGTATTTTAACACACTGTTATTGTATTACATTGCATTTTAACTGACTGTACTGTATTGTAAAGCACTGTATTGCGCTGTAACGCACTGCATCAAATTGTATTTGAACGCACTATATTGTATTGCACTGTAACGCACTGTATTATACTGCATTGCATTGTAATGTCTGTGCTGTGCTGTCCCAGAGGTTTCCTGACGGGCAAGGTGACCCGGGAGGGGCCACCCAAGGAAGGGCGCCTGGGCTTCTCGGCACTGGATGAGGCCCGCAACCTGGAGTGTGCCCCCTCCTGGTCAGCCATCAACAGCGACAAGAACTGGGCCGTCCTGGGCACACTCCAGAAAATCGCCAAGGCCAAAGGTGAGAGCGACGGTCAACACTCGTGCATGTGCACCAACGTCATCGTTTACCTATTTGTATTTCTTTTTGTCACAACAGATTTCTCTGTGTGAAATTTGGGCTGCTCTCCCAGGGAGAGCGCGTCGCTACACTACAGAGCCACCCATTTTTTTGTATTTTTTTTCCTGCATGCAGTTTTATTCGTTTTTCCTATCGAAGTGGATTTTTCTACAGAATTCTGTCAGGGACAACCCTTTTGTTGCCGTGGGTTCTTTTACGTGCGCTAAGTGCATGCTGCACACGGGACCTCGATTTATCGTCTCATCCGAATGACTAGCGTCCAAACCACCACTCAAGGTCTAGTGGAGGGGGAGAAAATATCGACGCCTGAGCCGTGATTCGAACCAGCGCGCTCAGATTCTCTCGCTTCCTATGCGGACGCGTTACCTCTAGGCCGTCACTCCACTCAAGACAACTTTTCTCTTTACAAAAAACCCACAAACTTCGCATCAAAATCAAGCCAAAACTTGCAGAGACATCTCCTCAGACAATAAGGCAGTCGACATTTCAATGGAAGTTTCGGAAGTCATGTCACCAGCCAGTCTATCAAATTATGTAATGATCCCTGAGCCGCGGATAAAGGCGCGGTAGGGAGTGAAAGGCTAAAAGGCGCGGTAGGGAGTGAAAGGCTAAAAGGCGCGGTAGGGAGTGAAAGGCTAAAAGGCGCGATAGGGAGTGAAAGGCTAAAAGGCGCGGTAGGGAGTGAAAGGCTAAAAGGCGCGATAGGGAGTGAAAGGCTAAAAGGCGCGGTAGGGAGTGAAAGGCTAAAAGGCGCGATAGGGAGTGAAAGGCTAAAAGGCGCGGTAGGGAGTGAAAGGCTAAAAGGCGCGGTAGGGAGTGAAAAGCTAAAAGGCGCGGTAGGGAGTGAAAGGTGAAAGGCTAAAAGGTGCGATAGGGAGTGAAAGGCTAAAAGGCGCGGTAGGGAGTGAAAGGCTAAAAGGCGCGGTAGGGAGTGAAAGGCTAAAAGGCGCGATAGGGAGTGAAAGGCTAAAAGGCGCGGTAGGGAGTGAAAGGCTAAAAGGCGCGGTAGGGAGTGAAAGGCTAAAAGGCGCGGTAGGGAGTGAAAGGCTAAAAGGCGCGGTTTGGAGTGAAAGGCTTCCTCAATAAAATAATTTTGGTCTACCAGTGGTGCAGAGCATTCGCACAGGAGGTAAAGCGCGTCAGAAATGTTCATTATTATCATCATCATTAGTAGTAGCAGTAGTAGTATCATCATCATCATCATCACGGATGTATGATTAAACATTACGTGAATCTATGAAATAAACCTGAGTCTCGGTTGTATGTAGGTCTGTGTCTGTGTCTGTCTGCAATTTTGTCAAACGAACTGAACTTGTCAGCAGTAATTATCGAGAACCATTACACTCAGAAAATGCTTCGCTGCCTTTTTTTTTTTTTCTTTTAATTTTTTTTTTTTTTAATTAAACAACGATTAATCGATATAAATGTAATCCTCACCATCCCGTTCCCATGGCGTTTTCCGTTTTTTGTTTGAACCTCATGGGCACAATAGCCGAGTGGTTAAAGCGTTGGACTTTCAATCTGAGGGTCCCGGGTTCAAATCTCGATGGTGCCTGTTGGGTAAAGGGTGGAGATTTTTCCGATCTCCTAGGTCAACATAATTATGTGCACACCTGCCAGTGCCTGAATCCCCTTCGTGTGTAAACGCACGCACATCAAATACGCATGTTAAAGATCCTTTAATCCATGTCAGTGTTCGATGGGGTTATGGAAACAAGAACATACCCAGCATGCACACCCCCGAAAACGGAGTATGGCTGCCTACATGGAGGGGTAAATAAAGAAAAAACACGGTCTTACACGTAAAATGTTCAATATTACATGTTTTTTCTGAGTGTGTATGTGTGCGTGCCTGAAATCTGATTGAATGACACAGGAAACGAATGATGAGCGCCCAATGGCAACCGTCAGTCGGCTCTACCCAGTTAGGCAGCCGGCTGTTGTGTACATGACCCCGAGTTTGTAAAGCGCTTAGAGCTTGATCTCCGACCGAGGATAGGCGCTATATAAGTATCTAAATCAATCGATCAATCAATCAAGCCTTGAAGACTGCATCTTGATGATGTATGACTTTGTTCAATGATATGTGTTTTTATTTACTGATTTGTGTGTTCATTGATCCGTGTGTATACTAATCTGGACTGTGCATCTTGATGATGTATGTTGCATGTTGATGATGTATGTTGCATCTTGATGATGTATGTCTTTGTTTATTGATCTATGTGTTGAATTTATTCATTGATCCGTGCGTTTATTTATTGATCTGTGTGTTTATTGGTTTGTCTGTCTGTTTATTTGTTGATCTATCTGTTCGTTCTTTGATTTTGTTTTTAACTTTCTTTAGATAGATCAGTGGCTCTGAGACTTCTTTAGATAGATCAGTCGCCCGGGTGTCTCAGATGGGTTACTACAGAAACCTGTGGTGTCTTTTACCGATTGATTGATTGATGTGTTCAGGTAAGTCAGTGGCCCAGGTATCCCTCAGGTGGCTGCTACAGAAACCTGTGGTGTCTTTGATTGATTGATTGATTGATTGATTGACGTGTACAGGTAAGTCAGTGGCCCAGGTATCCCTCAGGTGGCTGCTACAGAAACCTGTGGTGTCTTTTACCGATTGATTGATTGATGTGTTCAGGTAAGTCAGTGGCCCAGGTATCCCTCAGGTGGCTGCTACAGAAACCTGTGGTGTCTTCTGTCATCATCGGAGCCACCAAGATGCAGCAGTTGGACGACAACATGGCTGCTGCCAATGGCTGGGAACTGACGGCTGAAGAGGTGTGTGTGTGTGTGTGTGTGTGTGTGTGTGTGTGTGTGTGTGTTGCGTGTGTGTTCTGTGTGTGTGTGTGTGTGTGTGTGTGTGTGTGTGTGTGTGTGTGTGTGTGTTCTGTGTGTTATCTGTGTGTGTGTGGGTGTGTGTGTGTTTGTGTGTGTGTGTGTGTGTGTGTGCGTGAGTGTGTGTGTGTGTGTGTGTGTTTGTGTGTGTGTGTGTGTGTGTGTTGTGTGTGTGTTCTGTGTGTGTGTGTGTGTGTGTGTGTGTGTGTGTGTGTGTGTATGTGTGTGTTCGCGAGCGCGCACGTGCGAGTGTGTGTGTATTTGTGTGTGTTCGTGTATTATGTATATTAGTGTTATATAATATCTATGCTGGTTTGATAACGATATTTCATTTCACTTCTTTCTTCTTCTCTCTGTATATTTCTTACACCAACCATCCCTTCTTTCGAGATCTGAATGGGGGAAAAAAACAACAACCAAAAACAAAGAAAAAACAAAGAAAACAAACATTGTATGCTTCCTCTGTTACTCGCAGTCAGTGCATGCTATTCAACAAATTCCTTCCTTCCTTCCTTTCTTCCTTCCTTCCCAGATGAAGGAGCTTGACGAAGTCAGCCAACCAGACCTCCGCTACCCTTACGAACTGATCTGGTGGATGAACAAGGATCGAACCAACCCCTGGCATCCCTCGCCTTACGTTTGATGTCAGGCGGGACCTCTTTTTGGACCGAGGGAAACTGGGCATGTCTTCCGCGTCACCACCTGTTTGTCTGTCTTCTTTCTATTTCCGGTGAAATCTCCCGCGCTGGTCAGCTGCGAAAACGTCAGAACTCTGACGCGTTATGTTGGGTGTGCTGTGAAAGTTGTGGAGAGTTGTAGTCTCTTTGAAGTCTTATATAGCTTCTTCTTCTTCTTCCCCTTGACTACCGCCTTCATCATTGTGAAGATTCTGTAGACTATAAGGGGGGTTTGCGTGTTTTTGAGGTTTCCTGAGGTAGAGGTTGCTGGTCCAAGGGATGGGGGGTGAGGGGGGGAGGTATGGGGGTGGGTGGGTGGGGGGGGGGGGTGATCAGATTCGGGATTTCAAGCCTTCCAGGGTTGTGCTGAGAGCAGTCTCAGCAGGAAGGCTGTTCCAGTTTGTTATGGTCGAGGAAAGAAAGATTTTTTGTCTGTACAGCGTCCTGCAGTTGGAGAGGTGGTATGCTGCTGGATGCGATCCTCGGGTCCCCGTGGATGCTGAAGGATTTTGAGAGGGCTTACTGATTATATTATAATAAATACCTTTCTATAAGTTCATTATCGCTGACATATTGATTTTCATTTCATCAATTTAATGTACAATTTCCTTTGCTGAGTGGCTGTTTTAATCAGAAAATCTGATGTTACATCAACCCTAACTCTTTTTGCTTTTCTTACAGCCCACTTACATCGAATGAATCA
>NC_134900.1:24667478-24674978 GCF_041734735.1 Babylonia areolata | reverse complement strand
CCCATGGGTGCCTGGCTTCGGGGTTGGCGAAGGACAAAAGGTTACGGAAGGAGAGGGTTGACTGGACAAAGTGGATAATACCTTTACTGCCCGAATGGCCGTAAAAAAAGCTATGAGGCCCTTGACCTTTAAACAATTACTTTCTAAATGTATCGTATCGTACTGTGCCGTATGGTGTTACGTTTGGTCATTACAGATTTATCTGCGTAAAAATTCAGACTGCTCTTCCCGAGGAATGCAAATCGCAACAGTACAGCTCAACCATGTTTTTTTTTTTTTTTTCTTCTTCTTCTTCTTCTCTCTGTCTGCAATTGTATCTATTTCACTGCAACCATTCTGCTGCCGTGGGTTCTTTTCACGTGCGCCAAGAGGACGCTGCACAGGGGGAGGGGGGGGGGGGGCTCGGTTCATCATCTCTTCCGATTGACCAGCCACACCAAGACCACCAGTAACCACCCAAGGTCCGTTATCTGGAGCACGAACCTGCGGGCACCCGCTTTCTGTTCGGGCGCTATGTACCACTGAGACACCGCTGAACAGAAGACAACAGAAACAATGGGAAGTCTTACACCTCAACGCGCGCGCGCACACCCACAAACACTGGTTGGCATACCCGTTGTTTGCCAACTGAGAAGAGAGGAACAGGGAAAGTAGTGATGACTTAGGTCATGGGTGGGGGTGGAGAAAATGATGATCGTCTTCTAACATAGTCATTGTGGCTAGACGGTAAACAAAAGTGCGGACACAGACACACACAAAAGCCGCGCGCGCACGCACACACGCACGCACGCACGCACGCACGCACACACACACATACACACACACACACACACACAGCTATCAGAGAAGAGAAGGATATGGGGTGGGGTGGTCAAATCTCAGGTGGAGCGGTGGCCTAGGGTGTAATGCGCCACACAGGGCAGCCGGAGTTCAAGGGTTCCAGTCCCCCTGAATTACGATCGGGATTTGTTCTCCCATCGTCAGTCAGTCTCTGTCAGCATCACACACACAACTGTCAGTGCTTTATCCATCCATCCATCCACCCATCCATCCATCCACTCATCCATCCATCCACCCACCCATCCATCTATCCTACATCTATCATCCATCCACACATCTGTCATCCATTCATCATCCACCCATCATTTATCTGTCCATCTTTCATCCATCAATCTATTTATCAATCTGTCAATCCCTCTGAACATCATACATAAAACTCGCAGTGGTGCAAAATAAAAAAAACAAAAAAACAAAAAACCGATTATCAATCAATCAGTCAATACAATCAGTCAATCAATACAACCAATCAATCAATCAATCAATCTCTGTGAGCACCTTCCGAAACGACGAATCATTTTCCGTACAGCTCAAAACCCTGGGTAACACAACCCAAAAACAATTTCGTAATGCAACGTACAGTTGTCAGAGGGACATGCAGGTCATCAATCAACCCATCGTCCACCAATCAATCAGTCAATCCATCCACCCATCCATCCACCCACCCATCCATCCATCCACCCAACCCACCCACCCACCTATCCACCCACTTATCTACCCACCCATCCATCCATCTACTTACCCATCCATCCACCCACCCATCCATCCACCCACCCACCCATCCACCCACCCACCCATCCATCCATCCACCCATCCATCCACCCACCCATCCATCCATCCACCCATCCATTAATCATCTACACATCCATCCACCCACCCACCCACCCACCCATCCATTCACCCATCCATCCATCCATCCATTCATCCACCCACCCATCCATCCATTCATCCACCCGTCCATCCACCCACCCATCCATCCATTCATCCACCCACCCACCCGTCCATCCACCCACCCACCCATCCATCCATTCATCCACCCACCCATCTATCCATACATCCATCCATCTACCAATCATCCACCCCGGTCAGTGGTGACCCTGTCACGTACAGCTGTCGGTAGGACTGAGGACGCACTCCGGGGTGTTCACCACCACCAGTCTGTCTTCAGGCTTGTGGAAGTGGCTGGCGTAAACTGCAACATGACGTACGTCACACACAGTCAGTAACGATGAAGCTGAGGTGTCACTCTCTCTCTCCATACAGAAGGTACACAACCTCCAGTCAATGCTGCTTATAAATGCTACCGGTTCAACTAGCACGCGGGTAAATAAAAAGGTACACTGGGAAATTCTCTCTCTCTCTCTCTCTCTCTCTCTCTCTCTCTCTACACACACACACACACACACATACACACACACACACACACACACACACACACACACACATGGCACACAGCAACAATGGCCAAAAGCAAATGTGCAAACACAAATTAGCTGCTTATTCCAGACTGGCATAGATTTTTAAATCCTGAAATATTCTACCCAGAATGTGTGGACGATACAAGAACAAACGCATGGATGCCTTGATGGAATATTCTACCCAGAATGTGTGGACGATACAAGAACAAACGCATGGATGCCTTGATGGACTATTGACTGGGAAAATGAAAATCAATGAGGCTAAGACAGTAAAGGATGTAACAACGAGGTGCAGCAACTCTCTCCATTTACCAGGTGCATAACTTCAAGCCACTGACGTCACATCAATGTCAACATCAACCATCAGCTTCATTCAAATCAGTGTGATCATTCACATCAATGTCAACACCAACATCAACCTTAATCCAATCAGTGTGATCATTAACATCAATGTCAACACCAACATCAACGTTAATCCATTCAGTGTGATCATTAACATCAATGTCAACACCAACATCAACGTTAATCCATTCAGTGTGACTATTAACATCAATGTCAACGTCATTCAAATCAGTGTGATCATTCACATCAATGTCAACAACAACATCAACGTTAATCCATTCAGTGTGACCATTAACATCAATGTCAACACCAACATCAACGTTAATTAATCCAATCAGTGTGATCATTCACATCAATGTCAACACCAACATCAACGTTAATCTAATCAGTGTGATCATTCACATCAATGTCAACACCAACATCAACGTTAATCCAATCAGTGTGATCATTCACATCAATGTCAACACCAACATCAACGTTAATCCAATCAGTGTGACCATTCACATCAATGTCAACAACAACATCAACGTTAATCCATTCAGTGTGACCATTAACATCAATGTCAACGCCAACATCAACGTTACTCCAGTCAGTGTGACCATTAACATCAATGTCAACGCCAACATCAACGTTAATCCAATCAGTGTGATCATTTACATCAATGTCAACACCAACATCAACGTTAATCCATTCAGTGTGACCATTCACATCAATGTCAACACCAACATCAACGTTAATCCAATCAGTGTGATCATTCACATCAATGCCAACACCAACATCAACGTTAATCCAATCAGTTTCACCATTAACATTAATGTCAATATCAACGTCAAAGTCATTCAAATCAGTGCGATCATTCACATCAAATGTCAAATCAAGATGAACGTCATTCAAATCAGTTAAATCAACATAAGTCTCTCTGCCTGTCTGTCTGTCTCTCGCTGTCTCTGTATTTCTCCCTGTCTGTCTGTCTGTGTCTCTGTCTCTCTCTCTCATGTTTCATATTTTATGAAGCATTGAAGAGATTACGTACAGTTATCTCGTGAATGTTTTGAATATTTGTGTTAACTATCTTTGGCTGATTTTGTGTTTGGTTGATCAGAATTGTCTATTTACTATGTCATGTCATTTTCTTATTATCATTTATCACTGAATCCCCCTTCAGTAAGGGGCTCTGGCCTTATCTGAATAAAACATTCGTTCGTTCGTTCGTTCATTCGTTCTCTCTCTCTCTCTCTCTCTCTCTCTCTCTCCCTCTCTCTCTCTTTCTCTCTCTCTCCAAGCCAGTCTGCAAATTTGTGTGAACTGCTGATATTGTATCCCCTTCAGAAGGGGCCCTGGTCTATACTGAATAAACTTTTTGATCTCTCTCTCTCTCTCTCTCTCCCTCTGTGTGTGTGTGTGTGTGTGTGTGTGTGTGTGTGAACGAATGTGTGTGTGAACGAATGTGTGTACTCTCACGCGCGCGCGTGCCGTGAGAGTGTTTAACTCACTCAGTACGGCCAGTCCTCTCTTCTCCTCTACACAGACCCCTCGGATGTCCAGTGGGTGTCTGAATGACCCAACCTTTAGCTTCCGTCGTCAGAATTGTGGTATTCTTTGTCAACATTCACCTCTTCAGTATAAGAACCTTCCGCTTGCAATATTTTGATGGTGGTAATTGGGGTGAAACGCTGTTAACGTCGTGTCTTTCGCCGTTCGTATGGAGAGAGTTAAAACGCGTGATGAATGTTGTGAAACGTAAGAGCTGAGAGACTGGCAAGACGGATGTGGTGATAATTATGTGAGAGGAAGGGGTCGGCTGGCATGAGAAACGTGACGAACTGATACTAGACTCCCATGGGAAAGTGGGAGCCAAGTCCTAGAAATAGGTTTTAGCTCTCAGCAGGCGTTCACATCCCCCCTCCATACCCCCAATACCTAGCCATCTCACCTGCAAGTGTGTATCTCTCTCTCTCTCTCTCTCTCTCTGTGTGTCTTTCCCTCTGCCTCTCTCTGACTCTTTCTCGCTCTGTCCCTCCCTCCCCACTCTCTCTCTCCCTTTCACCATCCCTCTCTTCTCCCCCCCCCCATCTCTCTCCCCCTCCCTGACTCTTCTTCACACACACACTCTCTCTCTCCCTCAAGCCTATTTCTTCTCCCCCCCCACCCCCCTCTCTCTCTCTTTCTCTCTCCTTATCTCCTTCCTCCTCTCTCTTTGTACAAATGTGTGTGTGTGTGTGTATGTGCGTGTGTGCGTGCGTGTGTGTGCGTGCGTGCGTGCGTGTGTGTGCGTGCGTGCGTGTGTGTGTGCGTGTGTGTGTGTGTGTGTGTGCTCATGTGCGCACGTGCGTGTGAGGGTGTTTACGCTTGGTGTGTATTGTGCAACGTCCGAGCTTAGTGACTGACAAGACGTGTTGGGGGGGGCAGAGAGGTATGTGGAAGAAACATGACAGCACTGATATGACAGACCCCCAAACCCACAGAGCCAAGCGCTGGAGAACAGACTGCGATCAGCTCTCAACAGGCGTTCACACTGTCAGATCTGACCGACTCTCTCACATGTTTATGTGTATTTCTCTGTCTGTCTGTCTGTCTGGCGGTCTCAGTGTCTTTCTCTGTATGTCTCTTTCTCCCTCTGTCAGTCTCTATGTCTGTATCTTTCTTTCTTTCTCTCTCTGTGCCTCTATCTGTGTGTGTGTGTGTGTGTGTGTGTGTGTGTGTGTGTTCCCCTTCCTATCTATCTCTGTCTCTTTCTTTATCTCTCTATCCCACTCCTCTCTCTTTATCCCCCCCCCCCACTCTCTCTCTCTCTCTCTCTCTCTCTCTCTCTCACACACACACACAGACACACACTCTCTCTTTCCTTTCTCTCTCCTCTTTCTCTCAACACACAACCCCCTCTCTAACTCTTCGAACATGTATGCTCGCGCGTGCGCACGTGCGTCAGAGAGAGAGAGAGAGACAGAGAGAGGGAGAAACGAAACGAATTTTTATTTCACGAGGGTAGTGGAGTTTGTTTGTTTTTTTGTTTTTGTTTTTTTTTACATCCTGCCCTCAAGAGAGAGGTGTGTGTGTGTGGGGGGGGGGGGGTGAACGTTGTGTTACGTCAGAGCTTACTGCTGATTGACAAGGGCTGGGGGATGGATGGACGATAAAAGAAACGTTCACTCACTGACAGGGCCCCAAAATTAATCTTTACGACTTGTCATAAGCCACTGGGACTGTGGATCCGTCGCTTGGTGGGTTCATTAGGGCTTATCGTACATGTACATTGATCATTATGTCTTTATCACGAAGTGCGGTAGTCTTTATATTTTACGGAACCCATCAACCCGGAGAAAAGGAGCTGGGGGTCGGGCCAGCAGGATAGACAGCGGCTCCCAACAGGCGTTCCAGCTATCACACCGCACTTACCCTCTCACCTGCACAGACGTATCGTCTTCCTGAGTGGCGCAACCCTCCTGACCCGCTTATCTTCTCCATAGCACGGGCACCTGACGAAGTGGGGAGGAAAAAAAAGAAGAAAAAAAAGAAGATGTTGCGTGGATGTTGGATGCAGAAAGAAAGAAAGAAGGGGAAAAACACACACACACACACACACACACACACACACCAGAAATGAAAGAACTGCTTCCACGTTTCAAAGCCGGTGTCGCAGCCTATTCGTACCCTGGTTAGTTTTTACCCCAGGGTGAAGTCTGGCTAGCCCTGATGGAGTCTGGAATGACCCGTAGGTTAAACGTGAACTAATCTGTACTAAACCCCCTTACACCGGTTGGGATTTACCGCCCACCCCCACCCCACCCCCCTAACCCCCAACCCCTCTTTTCCCCATAAGAGTCATTCTTGGCTGACTTAAATATGATCCCCGGGGATAAATTTGGCTCAGTCAGAATCAGTGCAAACTATCATAATAGAGCGCACATGTTCACTTCTGTGACGTCCGAATGGTGAAGTGGGGTGGGGGATCCGTAAAGAACCACACCCTCCCTCTTCCACTTTGAATCTCTCAAGGAGGCGTCACTGCGTTCGGACAACTCCATATACGGTACAACACATCTTTGAGGCGGATGCCTAACAGCAGCATAACCCAACTCGTTTGGTCAGGCCTTGAATGCATGCATATACATTTGTGTTCCTATCAGAGTGGATTTCTTTTACAGAATTTTACCAGAGGACAACACCCTTGTTGCCATGGGTTCTTTATCAGTGCGCCATGGGCGTGCTGCATACGACCTCGTTTTATCGTCTCATCCGAATGACTAAACCGCTCAGTTTGATTTTCTAGTCAAACTTGGGAGAAAGGGTGAGAGCTGGATTCGAACCCAGACCCTACGGACACTGTGTTGGCAGATAAGCGTCTTGATCATTCTGCCACTTTCCCGCCTTTCAGTAGCTCCATTAAACTGGTAGAAATGGAGTCATATCCACTTCAGGGGTTGGGGTGTCTGATCTTGATATGCCACAAATGAGTCTGTGGGTCACCGGAGGCTAGCCCACAATGATCCCAGGGTAAAACATAACAGGGGAGGGGTAGTCTGAGGCTGTCGCACCGGTGCAGCATGCCACTTCCCCCCCCCCCCCCCCCCCCCCCCCTTGCCTGTTCACTTGGAACAATCTCCATCTTTCGCTTCGTCAAATCCCTTCACTGAGATCGGTCAAATCAGGCCTTAAATCCTGCCTCCTCTTTGGAAAAAAAAAAAAAGCTGCAACATACCCTCCTCTTTACCTCCATACTTTCTCCAGCCTTCTGTCAAATTGTGTTTATCAGTTTTCGTCTCTCATCCTTTTGTTTCTCAGTTATGCATGTGTGCAAAAGGCGGGAGTGACAGCGGCTTGCTTTGTTTCCGTACGAGATTCAACGATATATGAATACCTTATTATTATCATAATTATCATTATCATTATTATTTGTAGTAGT
>NC_134900.1:24659978-24662478 GCF_041734735.1 Babylonia areolata | reverse complement strand
ATACGAATGCACGAGTACATACACTTTTTGTCCACACATGTGTAAAGAAATGCGCATTTGGCAGCAGCACGTGTCCATCATAAAATAAAATAAAATGAAATAAAATAAACGAAAAATATAAATATAAATTGGATAGCATCAAACAGAAAAAGTTATACATAAATACAAAGATCATTGAATTCTTATGCACCTCCATTGCAGTCGACCAAACCGCGTTCCACATCTTCCCATGCCAAACATGCACACACACGCGCGCACACACACACACACACACACACACACACACACACACACACACACCACCTGTTGGGAGGGAAGAACTATTCTCCAAAGCACATAGCTGGCAGTGAAGCTCTACCCAGCCTTCCATCTGCTGTGCCTGGTACTACGTTTCCTCACCCGTGGCAGACTTCACAGGGGCAGATTTCTTTTTTAAGTCAGAGCCAGTGCCTGCTTGGTTCCATCCTACACCCCCTCTTGATGTTGCCCGCGTCAGGCTGCGGTCTGTATATGTGAGCAGAGCGGGGACCAACAGTCCTTGCCGCATCGCTTGACGCTCTGCTGAGCTTTGCTGGCGGTTGGCCTGGAGTACCTGTTGGGTCCCTTCACTGGGGCAGGGGCTGTGTGCAGCCTGGGAGTTTCTCTTCTCTTCTCTGTGACAGCAGTCCTTTCCTCAGTGCGGGCCTGTGGTGCAATGTTTTTAAAAGCGAATATGTGAAATGTTTTTATTTGAGAACATATGTTTATTGCTCTTGTTTAATCAAGTAATCCGCGTGTGTGGGGTGGGTGGGGGTGTGGGCGGGGGGGGGGGGGGGGGGGGGGGGGTGCGGGGGGGTGCTGATTATCTGGTTGCGGTTTTCCGCAATTTATCTTTATTCTTATCTTATCTGTCTATTATAATCAATGTGCAGTATAGTAGGCTATGTTTATAATTATATTCAAATAATGTTTCTTAATTCTTTCTGTTTTTACATTAAGAATACTAGTTATTACCTGCAGTGTGTAGATGTATGTATGAAACGGTGTATGTGATATTTTTTTACATTTGTATCTTCTTAATATTCGTAAAAGCTGTTGTTGACTTTTACAGTTATGGTCCCCATGTTGTTTACTTGTCTATGTTGTGATAATGCACCTGACCAAATTTCTCCAGTTGAAGATAATAAAGTTATTCTTATCTTATCTTATCTTATCTTATCTGTCTCTACGTCAGAGAATACACAGGGAGGGTGGCTTCATGTCATCACCCTCACCCTACAGTTCCTAGACAACGTCAACAGAGCGTGTCCCAACACAGGAGAATGGTGAATGTTTGCCGTGACAGAAATATCACTGAGGGAGAGCACTGAATAAAGGCAGCACAGCAACAGACAGCACTGCTTCCACTGACTGACAGCCGGCTTGTTCTGAACTCTGGTTTTCAGTTTCAGTTTATCAAGGAGGCCTCACTGCGTTCGGTACAAATCCATATGCGCTACACTACCTCCGCTAGGCAGGTGCCCGATCAGCTGCATTGCCCAACGCGCTTAGTCAGGCCTTTAGGGAGACTAATATTAAATAAAAACAGGAGAGTGGTGATGTTTGCCGTTACAGAAATGTCACTGAGTATGAGGACAGCAACACACAACACTGCTTCCATTGCTGGCTAGTTCAAAGCTCTCCTTGTGGCTTAACCACAGGATCATCACTTACGCATCTCCGTACATTGTAGGGTGATTCCACCTTCTTTTCCAGGACACTCTATCACTAGCCACTTTGTAAATGGAAAACCAGATGTGAATGCTGAATCTCCCCAAGGCTGCTTCCTTCAGGGTGCAGGTTTCCTGTGTCTCTCACTGCCGGCCACACGCCATGACTGTCATGTTATCCAGGAATGCTGGCCATATAATAGTGTCAGGTCATTCAGGAATTGTTAAGAAATCCTGGCCATAGTTTATGTCATAAGTATCATTCAGGAATTGGTAAGGAATTCCGGTCAAGTGTCATGTCATTCAGGAATTAGTACGGAATCCTGACCACATGTCATAAGTGTAATGCTATTCAGGAATTGGTAAGGAATTCTAACAATATATCATGACTTGATTATTCAGGAATTAATACGAAATCCTGACCATATGTCATAAGTGTAATGTTATTCAGGAACTGGTCAGGAATTCCGGAGATACTTAATAACGTCTTTATCCAGGAATTAGTACGTAATCCTGGTCATACGTCAATAGTGTCACGTCATTCAGCAACTGGTCAGGAATTCCGGACATACATCATGAAGGTCATTATCCAGCAATTAGCGCGGAATTCCGGCAGACCGCCAGGGCCGAGGGCCGTGGATCCCGACAGAGACAAATCGACCGGACTTGTCCCTCTCCCCTCCCTAGCCCCCCACGCCCCACCCCACCCCTATTCCCCGTCCCACCCAGCACACATCTACATCAACGGTAATGAGTGAGGCAGGACAGAGGACTGATGCCAACACAGACACCCCCCCCTCCCGCCCCCACCA
>NC_134900.1:24649978-24654978 GCF_041734735.1 Babylonia areolata | reverse complement strand
TGATGCTATTTAGGGAAAGAGGTGAAACGCGCGCGAGAGAGAGAGAGAGAGGGAGAGAGACAGAGACAAACAGACAGACAGAGACAGAAACAGAGAGAAGGTGAGAGACAGAGAGAGGAGGAGGAGGAGAGAGAAACGAAACGATAGTTTATTCAATAAGGCCATGGCCCCATTTGGAGAGGTGGTTTCATAATTATTTTGTCGAGGATGTGAGAGAGAAAGAGAGAGAGAGAGAGAGACAAGGAGAGGCAAAAAAAATCGAAAAAGAGAGAGAGAATGAAAGAAAAAGGAAGAGAGAGAAAGAGAAAGAGAGAGACAGAAAGGGAGGGAGGGAGATAGGGAGGGAGAGAGAGGGGGGAGAGCGAGGGGGAGAGAGAGGTGTCAACAGTTAGCTGGTGCATTTTCTTCCACTTGTTCTTGTTCTTCCTTTTCGGCCTCTATTTACCTGCCTCTTTGGCTGTCTTTTATCTTCTTTTTCTCACTAGCAAATCTGTTTCTCAGGTATAACCAGCTACGTAGTTACGCAGTATGCAGTTGAAAAATGTGGCGTTTAAAAGAGATTCGAAAATATTGGGGGAAAAAAATTGCATTAAGAAAAAAAATTAATGATCAGCACAACTCCACATTATTTTTCGATCATTATTACAGTGCTGCGTATTCTTAAGAACAGAAAAAAAAAACTGGCGAGCATGTCGCGCCTAGTTCGTCATCACTTTAGTTAAATACGGGTCTTCTCAAACTGAACATAGACATGTCGTTCATGTCATATTCCTAAATAAAATGGAAACCATTTCTTGTCTTGCTGCCTGGATTTTCGAACCAAACATAAATGCGAAGTTGAACCAAACTTAAATATTAAACAGATGCTACTGTTTTCGATTTTGTCTGCCCTTCTCGGAGAGAAATGAGAAGAACATTGGTAAAAAGGTTTGTATAAAACGCAGCAAAGGTTTAAGAATGGAGATGTCATAGAGCGTACATTTCGTTGCTCTATGTTGTTGTTTCTGTATTATTTATGACGTATTTCTGTAATGTTCATGACGTATTAAAAGCTAACTTGGAGTAGACACACTAGCTCCGAACTGAGATAATACTGTCGTCTGTCGTACACTTCGTGGCGTGCTGTGTATGCCGGAGAAAAAAAAAAGACATACACTACTCAACACCACGGAAGTGATTCGCAGCAACAGTGCAGGGTCTCCTCTGGTGTGTGGCCTCCTGGCGACTTGACTTGTAAAGTTCCCTGTGGAATGCTAGTATTGGGACGGGGTATGGCTGTGAATGTATGGGGCACTCGGAATGAGCGGCGTTTGAGTGATATACCCACCACTGAAACGGCTCGGTAGACTGGGTGGATAGCAGTTTGTTTCACAGAGGTGCAAGGTGGAAGAGTTTCAGTCTCAAAGAGGTGCAAGATAGAAACCAGTTTCAGTTTCAAAGAAGTGCAAGATAGAAACCAGTTTCGGTTTCAAAGTAGTGCAAGATAGAAACCAGTTTCAGTTTCAAAGAAGTGCAAGATAGAAACCAGTTTCGGTTTCAAAGTAGTGAAAGATAGAAACCAGTTTCGGTTTCAAAGAAGTGCAAGATAGAAACCAGTTTCGGTTTCAAAGAAGTGCTAGGTAGAAATCAGTTTCAGTTTCAAAGAGGTGCCAGATAGGAACAAGTTTCGGTTTCAAAGAAGTGCAAGACAGAAATCAGTTTGTCTCAAAGAGGTGCAAGATAGAAACCAGTTTCAGTTTCAAAGAAGTGCAAGATACAAACCAGTTTCCGTTTCAAAGAAGTGCAAGATAGACACTAGTTTCAGTCTCAAAGAGGTACAAGATAGAAATTAGTTTCGGTTTCAAAGAGGTGCAAGTTAGAAAACAGTTTCATTTTTAGGGAGGTGCCAAAGCGTTCTTTTCTTCCCAAAACCTACCACACGAATCTCACCACACTCCTCCTCACTCTAACTTCCCTTACCGCCCCCCATGGCCCATCTAAATCTGTCCATTTCCCTTTTTTTCCGAACAGATCGCCTTTGCAGCTAACTGGGTGATTTGAGAGCTGTCTGACGCAGGCACTGCGCACGCACGAGGGCCGGTCACAGGGGTGAACTGTTTCCGGTTTTCTCGGGTCTGGAGCCACCACTGGTCTGGCGGACGTGACGTAGATCACTCAAGGGGCACGTGACCATTGTCACGTGGGGAGATGGACGTTTCGCCAACGCTTTGTTCTCGAAACCGGCCCTCTCCTGTTATCAGGGAAGTTTCGTGTAAACTCATATCTGTTTCACCTACACACTCATGTTTGTTTCGCCTATACACTCATATTTGTTTCACCTACACACTCATATCTGTGTCGCCTATTCACTCATATTTGTGTCACCTATACACTCAATATTGTTTCGTCTATACACTAATATTTGTTTCTTCTATACACTCACATTTGTATTGCCTATACACTCACATTTGTGCCGCCAATACACTTAAATATGTATCGCCTATACACTCATGTTTCTTTCGCCTTTACACTCATGATCGGTTCGCCTATACACTCATGTTCGGCCCGCTCACACTCACACTTTCTCTGTAAACGATCGCTTTCTGCTCCACATGAAAGTAAACGAATGGAAAACAGTGAAGTATCTTTTCTTCCCCAAACCTTCCACTCTCTCGGTCCTCCTACTCCCAGCCCCACCCTTCTCCTCAACCCCCGGCCCCCCTCTTCCCCTCAACCCACAGACTTTTAACAATATAAAATCTACTTCACTCCTTCCCCTACCCCTCCGACTCCCCCCTTAAATCTTTCCATTTCGCTTTTGTCCAAATGGATGGTCGTCATTCGTGGCTGGGTAATCTGAGAGCCGTTTGACGCAGGCACTGTGTGCGCACTGAATACGGTTGAAAACAGGGGAAGGACTTTTCCGGTGTAGAGGCCTCTTCGTCACCCCCGCCTGTTTTGATTTTACCCCCCGGTCAAAAAGTGGCCAACTCAAATAAAACTCGGGGTCTATGTAGACTGGACTGGAGTGATCCCTGGGGGTGAATTTCAGCCAGTCAGAACTGACCCCCTCCCCTCCACCCCTTGTTGCATTAACACGTCGAAATAGGTATGGGGAAGTCATTCTCGGAAATGATTCGCGGGTGTAATGGTAAAGTTGGCCGTGTTGGAATCAATCAGTTTCAGTTTCTCAAGGAGGCGTCACTGCGTTCGGACGAATCCATATACGCGACACCACATCTGCCAGGCAGATGCCTGAGCAGCAGCATAACCCAACGCGCTTGAGTCAGGCCTTGAGTGCATGCCCATATTTTTTGTGTACCTAGCAGAGTGGATTTCTTCTAAAGAATTTTACCAGAGGATAACATTCTCGTTGCCATGGGTTCTTTTACAGTGCGCCAAGTGCGTGCTGCAGAAGGGGACCTCCGTTTATCGTCTCACCCGAATGACTAAACGCTCAGTTTAATTTTCCAGTCAAAATTGGGATAACTGAGGATGGGAACGGGATTCGAACCCAAACCCACACGGACTCCCTGTATTGGCAGATTAGCGTCTTATCCTTTCTGCCACCTTCCTCCTTCTTTCTTTATAATGGTTACAGACACCTGAAATAGAACCCTTCCACGTGTGCTTCCGTGAAGTTGTATTAGAGAGGCGGGACAGTGGCGGGGGCCGTCACTAGGGAGGGGGGGGGGGCGAGGGGGGGCAGTACAGGGCAGCCCACAACGACACCCCATCCATTTCCAAAAGCAGAAAGGGGGGTATTTCTCTCCAAGTGGAGGAGAGTCAATCTTCACTAGACACAAATAACCCAGAGGGCTAGCCCAGAATGAATCTGGGGGTATAATCTAGCAGCGGGGTAATTTGAGGCTATTGCACCGGTATTTTCGATTCTGGGTTCTAGCAGACAGGACACAGAGCATGAGGGAGAGCCACGTGACCATTGTCACGTGCACACCGTCACTCCCCTCCTCTCTCACAACACAGTGGAGTGATGGCCTAGAGATAGCGCGTCCGCCTAGGAAGCGAGAGAATCTGAGCGAACTGGTTCGAATCCTGGCACAGTCGCCAGTATTTTCTCCCTCTCAACTATAAACCTCGAGTGGTGGTTTGGACGCTCGTCATTCGAATCAGACGATAAACCGAGGTCCCGTGTACAGCATACACTTAGAGCACGTAAAAGAACCCACGGCAACAAAAGGGTTGTCCCTGGCAAAATTCTGTAGAAAAAATCCACTTCGAGAAGAAGACAAATAAAAAAAAACAACAACTGCAGGCAGGAAAACCCCCCACAAAAAATGGGTGGTGCTCTCAGTGTAGCGACGCGCTCTCCCTGGGGAGAGCAGTCCGAATTTCACACAGAGAAATCTGTTGTGACAATATAACACGCAAAAAAAAAAGTAATACAATACAAATACAATACAATACAGTGGCTTCTACCGTCCGCCCGTGGCGCTGTGTTACAGGCTTTAAGGCAGGGGCCACAGAGGGGGCGATATCAACATCGTGTTTTTCTCTCTCACGGGGAATGCTGTCATTCCGTTTGAGTCATGCCTGTTCTTCCGGTGTCCCTCTGTATCTCTCTTTCTGTCTCTTTGTCTCTGTTTCTGTATCTCCCCCTCCCCCCACATCCCCCCCCGCTCTCTCTCTCTCTCTTGCGTGTCTGCATGCGTGTGTGTGCATATTTATCTGATAGTGCGCGCGCACGTATGCAGACGCACGCACACAAAGACACACACTCAAGTTGAGAACACAGACCCATGCACACACACACACACACACACACACACACACACACACACACACACACACACACACACAAACATGCTCGCGCGCACACACACAGTGACACACACGCACACGCACACACACTCTCTCTCTCTCTCTCTCTCTCTCTCTCTCCCTCTCTCTGCAAGGCATCAGCGAAATCATTTCTCAGGAACCTAACGACCAGTGAGGTGGAAATAATGAGATCCTGTTATGGCAACCCAAGGGTGTAATTAGAATGGATTCACACTTGA
>NC_134900.1:24609978-24644978 GCF_041734735.1 Babylonia areolata | reverse complement strand
AAGATCCTGTAATCCATGTCAGCGTTCGGTGGGTTATGGAAACAAGAACGTGACATACCCAGCATGCACACCCCCGAAAACGGAGTATGGCTGCCTACATGGCGGGGTAAATAAACAAAACGGTCATACACGTAAAATGTTACATGTCCGTATGAGTGTGTATGTGTGCGTGCCTGAAATCTGATTGAATGACATAGGAAACGAATGATGAGCGCCCAATGGCAGCCGTCAGTCGGCTCAACCCAGGTAGGCAGCCTGTTGTGTAAATGACCCCGTGTTTGTAAAGCGCTTAGAGCTTGGTCTCCGACCGAGAATAGGCCGCTCTGTATAAGTATTCATATCAATCAATAAAAAAAAACAACAACTTAGTCCTCGCTCTCTCCATTTCCTTCTGTGTCTATCTCTAGAAGTGGTGTGCTCTATTTTTTTCAAGTCACCATGTACGGGCGGTACACACAGATAGACACACACTCACACATGCACACACTGTCACTACACACACACACACACACACACACACACACCCCTCTTAAAATATATATGTCGAATTTCTGTGAAGGCATGTGCCCAGCTATAAACACTTCTAATTTTATTTAAATATACAAGCGCAGCACTTCTGAGGCACTCAGCCGACACAAGAAAATGCTACTTTCCGGATGATGATTAACTCACTCAGTACGGCCAGTCCTCTCTTCTCCTCTACACAGACCCCTCGGATGTCCAGTGGGTGTCTGAATGACCCAACCTTTAGCTTCCGTCGTCAGAATTGTGGTATTTTTTGTCAACATTCACCTCTTCAGTATAAGAGTCTTCCGCTTGCAATATTTTGATGATGGTAATTGGGGTGAAACGCTGTTAACGTCGTGTCTTTCGCCGTTCGTATGGAGAGAGTTAAAACAGAGATAATATAAATTATGTATCAACAGACAACTGTTTTTTTGTTTTTTTTCAAACTGCTTGACAATTGACACTGCTTCAATTGAATCAAAATTTTCAAACATTGTACTGTCCAATTCTAACCATGATCACCAGTTTACATTTTTTTCTGTTTTCTACATATATCTATCTATCTGTCTGTCTGTGTTTTTTTGTTGTTGTTTTTTTGTTTTGTTTTGTTTTTTGGTTTTTTGTTGTTTTGGGGGTTGTTGTTTTTTTGTTGTTGTTGTTTTTTACTAATATATATATATTTTTTTTTTAATCGTCTAATATCACTAATAGTGAAAAGACGCTAAACTAAAGAACGAACACACACACACACACACACACACACACACACACACACACACACACTGACACACACACAGACACACACACACACAATCCACACAACAGTTTGCCAGGGCCGGACTCGACCACTGTCCTGTCGCGGCCGCCGTGGGTTCTTTTTACCGGTGCGTCAAGTGCACGTAACACGAGGGTTCGTGGTCTCATCCGAGAGACCAGCACTACGACACACAACGAACGACATTGAAGGACAGTCAGAGAAAGGACTCACAGTAAAAGGCGCTGACGGAATGTTCGCTGTTGTCCACTGCCAGAACCACCGCTCTCTCCACTGGCGAAGTGGCTGCCATGGTTTCAACGGACACACTCAGCAACAAAAAATGGCCGTGAACTGAACACAACACGACACCAGTCCCCCCCCGCCCAGCTGTAAATGAAATGGCTGCCACTCCGCCCCCTCCCACCCGCTTCCCACGGGCACTCGCACACCTATTGCAGCTTGTCTACATCCAAGACATACATTAATACACGGGTCTCTCTCTTGCTACTGCTCTAAGGCACCGTTGGTGATGCAGGCAACACGACCGTTTCTCGCTCGCTCGCGTCCTGTCTGTAGCTAGTTCTCTCTCCCCCACACACACCCTTCCCCCTCTCCGAAGTGGCTGTGCGCGAGTGGTCCGGTGTAGCAGCCTTTTTCCTACCCCCGTTAGTTTTTACCCTGGGGTTATTTGTGGCTTGTCAAGATGTAACCCCTACCCCTCCGCCACTCCGTGTTGGAAAGTACCTTTTTTTCCCTGCGGAGTCAATCAAGCTATTGGAAAATGAAAGGGGTGGTGGGGTTTGGGGGAGTGGGAGTGTGTGTTTGGGGGCGGGGGGGGGGGGGGCTTGGGGGTAGTTCTGTTAGCATATACCGACCCCCTTCACCGGCCCTCCCTCCACTCCATTATAACGTAACGGAATTAGAAGTGGGGGAGGGGGGCAGGTGTTACTTTTCTTCTTCTTCCTCCTCCTCCTCCTCCTCCTCTTCTTCTTCTTCTTCTTCTTCTTCTTCTTCTTCTTCTTCTTCTTCTTCTTCTTCTTCTTCTTCTGCATCTGCTTCTTCTTCTTCTTCCTCCTCCTCCACTTCTTCTTCTTCTTCTTCTTCTTCTTCTGCATCTGCTTCTTCTTCTTCCTCCTCCTCCTCCTCCTCCTCTTCTTCTTCTTCTTCTTCTTCTTCTTCTTCTTCTTCTTCTTCTTCCTCCTCCTCCACTTCTTCGTCGTCTTCTTCTTATCATTCTTTTTTCTCTTCTTCTCCTTCTACATCTTCTTTTTCTACATCTTCGTCTTCTTTTTCCTTTTCTTCTTCTTTTTCTTCTTTTCCTCCTCCTCCTCCTTCTTCTCCTGCTTCTTCTTCTTATTTTTCAGTTCGTGGGCTGCGGCGACTCCCTCGCCGGCTCACTCATCAGTGCATTCGACTGGGCTTTTACTTGTATGACCGTTTTTACCCTCGCAATCAGTGTAGGCAGTCATACTCCGTTTTCGGAGATGAGTTCTACTTCTATAGCCTGTTTTGATTCCATCTGGGTGAACTTTACCCCCGGGGGTCGTTTGAAGCTGGTATCATGGGGGTCAGTTTTGACTGGGTGAATTTTATCCCCCGGGAGTCATTCCAGGCTGGTCTACTGCATACAGACCCTGGGATTAATCTTAGAGGGAGAGAAAGAAGGGGGAAGAGAGAGGGAGAGAGAGAGGGAGAGACAGACAGAAAAGGACAGGGAGAGAGAGAGGGGGGGAGGGTGAGAGAGAGAGGGATAGTGAGAGTCAGAGACAGTCAGAGAGATAGTGAGAGAGAGAGAGAGACAGAGTGTGAGAGAGAGGAGTGAGAGACGGAGATACACACACAGAGAGAGACAGAGAGACGGGAAGAGAGAGAGACGGGGAGGGAGAAAAGAGAGAGAGAGAGACAGAGAGAGAGAGAGAAAGAGAGAATGTGTGTGTGTGTGTGAGAGAGAGAGAGAGAGAGAGAGAGAGAGTTTTCCAGCCAAGAGCTTCCCCCCAAACAGTTTACTCCAACGTTCCCTTTGCTTCCGTGGCGCCAGAGCAAATGGCTGCTCTGAGGATCGTCGTCTGTAAGTTCTGACGAGAAGCCTTTCCATCACTGCCAGGTTTGTTTTTGGTTTGGTTTGTGTTTTGTTTTGTTTTCAATTTCGCGTTCTGGATTGCTTTCCTCGAGTGGAAGGCTTAGCAGCCAAACCTTTTAGCAGTCTGTGTGTGATAACGTGAGATTGTGCTGCGAACACTTTCGTCAACATCGATGGAATTGAACTGAGTATGTATCCCGGTTAGCTAGTCATCAGTGTGAATAGTGATAAGATAGATATGCAATTACTCTCATGTCAGTCTGCATAATTGTAACAGGGACGTTGTGACATTCAGAAAAGAAATATGTCACTGCTTCAAGTTCGGTCTGTCATATGTATCACATTGTGTATTTCTGTATTATACTGCCCACGAGAAAGTTAAGGATGACGTTCAAGTTTTTCCTGTGTCAAAAACAAACAAACAACAAGAAAGGCAAGGCCTTCAAGACTCACTTGTGATAAATTAAGTCCCCTAGCATTAATTACAGAGTAATTTCCCTTCTTTACTATCTGCACCAAAACGTTTGCAAAATAAATAAAAATTCCATGCTTAGCAAAACAAGTTCCTGTTTGAACAAAAAATTATAATAATGACTCCTCTTGTTGTTGTGTCAGAATAAGAGGTCAAAGTGCCAAGTTTAGAGAATACGAAAAATATAAATATAACAGTAAATGCAGTTTGCATATAATTAGTCTCCTTTTTTTTATTTTTTTGTGCCCATCCCAGAGGTGCAATATTGTTTTAAACAAGATGACTGGAAAGAACTGAATTTTTCCTATTTTCATGCCAAATTTGGTGTCAACTGACAAAGTATTTGCAGAGAAAATGTCAATGTTAAAGTTTACCCGGACACACACACACACACACACACACACAGAGAGACAACCGAACACCGGGTTAAAACATAGACTCACTTTGTTTACACAAGTGAGTCAACAAACTGAAGTGACTGAATGAAATATCAGCAATCGATTGGTTACTCTGTCTGTCCACAGAGTGGACATAGCATTGTGCTGCTGTCATGGCTACTGCAGGGAGAGTTCGAAGTTACCTGAACACTTTGTCTGCACGTTCTGTCCCATCCACAAGTAGTTGGTTGCATTGTGTTTGTTTGTTTGGCTCCGGCAGATTTCCCTCTGTCCACCCACGTGTGAATGGGTACCTGACTTCAGGTTGGGGAAGGTTAAAACGGCGGAAGAAGAGGACTGGGCCCCGCCTGCCTATGCCCAGCCCTAGACACAGTGGATACGAATTCGCTGCCCCGATTGCCGTAAATGGTTATTGGTCGTTTTACTAACCCTTAACTTTGGTTCAGTGAGGGCAAGAGCTATGGCCCTTTCTTAGATTATGTGATTCAGTATAGGCAACTGTGAATCATCACCATCACTTAGCAGATGTGGTGTAGCGTATATGGATTTGTCTGACGCCTCCTTGAGTAACTGAACTGATCAAATCAAACGGACTGGATGTTGTCCTTAATTGTTAAGAATTTAGTCACCTGTTAGTGAGATCCCAGATAAAACGTCTTTATACTATGGAACTGGAAAGAAGAAGAAAAAACCGCCTTTCTGCATCATTCAAACAGTTACATGTTTGCTGCGCGCGGAGTCGTAACTTATGCAGTTGTGTCCTCCGCAAACCAAGCTCCACCAAAATAAATAAATAAAATAATGAATAAATAAATAAATAATGATAGTATTTATATAGCGCTAAATCTTGTCCAGAAACAAATCTAAGCGCTTTCACACCAGTCATTCACACGCATGCATAACTCTAAAACTGAAGAAACTGAAGACAAGGAAGAGGTAGGGGAGGGAGGCTATCTTGTGAAGAGGTGGGTTTTAAGGCCAGACTTGAAAGAGCTGAGAGCGGAGACCTGACGAAGCGAAAGAGGAAGTTCATTCCAAATTAATGCAAGGTTCAGAGACAGAGAAAGAACGACGTCCAACAGTGGAGTCAGTGTTTGAATCTGGGAATGCGTAAACAGAGTGGATCCGAAGCCGATCGTAAAAAAAAAAAACAACAACAACAAAAAACACACATAAAAAACAACAACAACAACAAATCCTTATTTTTCTCTGCATAGAAGAACGAACACCAGCATGGCACTACTGTGGCGTTGAACGCTGTGGGAATAAAGCAAGATGACTGATTCCAGATGTCGGGGGAAGAATGAGATGCCCCCTCATTGCGTCACTGGTCGCTGCCTCGCTGCCGTAGAGAGCTCCCTACCTCCTCCCTGCCCCCCCCCCACCCCCCCACCCCCCCACACATCCCCCCATCCCCCCACACCCCCTCCAACCCCCTTGTCTGTATCCGTGCTTACTATGAACAACAATATGCATAATCCAATTAACTATTATTGTTTCCTAGCGAGAGCACGCTCGCGCACGCGTGTGTGTGTTTGTCAGTGAGTATGTGTGTGTGCGTGAGAGAGAGAGACAGACAGACAGACAGACAGACAGAGACAGAGAATTCCGTTCATCATCTTGATTGTGATTATTGATATAACAATTATCCTAACTGTTGTTGTTCTCTGTAGTTGTTGCTACACAGACAGACTGGAAGACAAGGCATTGCCTGAAATCTTTATCCTTGAGTAACTGTTTATTTTTTGGAGTCCCTCACGCTGTGCCACTTTCTCCCTCTCGCAATACTTTTGTGTTCGTATGTTGTTTGTATGTTAACAAAATTCATAATACTATAGAAGGTAGAAAATCTTCTTTACTTTTGTTTAACCCCTTCAAATGGGACAATGGCCATATACTGAATAAATCGTTCGCTGGTTCGTTCGTTTGTTTGTATTGAATAAATCATTCGTTCGTTCGTCAAGTTCGTTCGTTCGTTCTCTCAATCTCTTTCGTAGGGATCAGGGGTAGATTGAGTGGTGGTGGTGGTGGTGGGAAAAACAAGTACACTAAGCACTGACGAATAAAAAAGAAAAGCAGTATGATGTAGAAGTAAGGGATCAAGGTGGACAGTGGATGGGAGGGGATGCGTTAAGTCTTGGACTATGTGGCTGGTTAGAGCCCGTGAGGTCGGAATGGACGATTGGAGAAGGTTTTGGTGGGTGGGGGTCGGAGTGGGGGGGGGGCGAGGGGGGGGGGGGCAGGTCCGGCGTCACACAGCGTTTCCATGCGTCAGGGGTCGGTCAGTTCGGCAGTGCATGAACCGCTAAGTTTGCTTATCGTTGAGAGTGTTCCCAACTCCACGGTAAACTCCATACACTGAGGAACATTCTTAACTCTTAACTCTGAAGCGGCAAACTTCTTAGCACTGCTGCAAAAAAAAAAAAAATCGTCTCTGATCGGCCTCCTACTGCTGCTCTTTTCCCCCCTCATCTCACTTTTCTGTAACACTCTCTCTCTCTCTCTCTCTCTCTCTCTCTCTCTCACACACACACACACACACACACACACACACACACACAGAATATAGCTCACACACACACACACACACACACACACACACACACACACAGAATATAGCTCTCTCACACACACACACACACACACAGAATATAGCTCACACACACACACACGCACATACACACACAGAATATAGCTCTCACACACACACACACACAGCATATAGCTCACACACACACACGCGCGCACACACACACACACACACACACACACACACACACACACATAATATATCTCGAGCACACACACACACACACACACACACACACACAGAATATAGCTTGCACACACACACACACACACACACACACACACACACACACACACACACACACTGGCACACACACACACACACACAATATGGGTCACACACACACACACAGAGACACACACACACAGACACACAGATACACAGACACACACACACACACACACACACACACACACACACACACACACACACATTTCGTTCCATGCAATTTATTGATACTCCATCTTCCGTACGCACTTTCATCACAGAATTACGTGTGTGTGCCCAGCAAATGGAAAAAAAAACACATTTAGAGGAATGGGGGGAGGAGCGAGTTTGGACGTGACAGGGGCAATAATTCTGTCACTCCGGCAGGAAAACCAGTCAGTGAATTCTACAGACCTCCCCCATGCGGGGTTCTCTCCCTGCTGAGGGTGCAGGTTCCACACAATGACAATCACAGACAACATCAAGTGGCTGTGATGTGCTACAGGAACCGGGGGGGGGGGGGGGGGGAACTGCAATGGAGGAAGTAGGTCTGCGTTTCGCTGCTTCTTATTTCATCTCCCTTTACCCCCCCCACCTCCACCCCCCGCCCCCTGCATCCCGCCCCCCACATCCCTGCCCGTCCCCGCCCCAACCCCCACACCACCTACACCAATCTGCTTCTAGACAGAGAGAGAGACAGACAGACAGACACACACACACACACACACACACACCCACACCCACATACACACACACACACATACACACACACATACACACACACACACACACACAGACATACACACACACACACACAGACACACACACACACACACACACACACACACACACACACACACACACATGTCAGCGTGCAATTTATTGATCCTTCATCTTCCGTACGCACTTTCATCACAGAATTATGTTCACTTGATTTCCATACGCCTTCAGGGTTTCGGGAGCCTACATGTGAGTATTCAGCGCGCGCGCGCGCACGCACACACACACACACACACACACACACACACACACACACACACACACACACACACACACACACTGTGAATGTATTTTTGACAATTTCAAGATGTTATCTGCTATTGCTGAAGGTTTGACGGGCGCAATAACCGAGTAACCGGTTAAAGCGTTGGACTGTCAATCTGAGGGTCCCGGGTTCGAATCACGGTGACGGCGCCTAGTGGGTAAAGGGTGGAGATTTTTACGATCTCCCGTGTCAACATATGTGCAGACCTACTAGTGCCTGAACCCCCTTCGTGTGTATATGCAAGCAGAAGATCAAATACGCACGTTAAAGATCCTGTAATCCATGTCAGCGTTCGGTGAGTTATGGAAACAAGAATATACCCAGCATGCACACCCCCGAAAACGGAGTATGGCTGCCTACATGGCGGGGTAAAAACGGTCATACACGTAAAAACCCACTCGTGTGCATACGAATGAACGCAGAAGAAGAAGCAGAAGGTTTGCTGCACAGTCCAATTGGACGTTTGTTATAGTTGTTACATTTGTTTGATGTTAGCGTTTCCTTCTATATTATGCCTATGTCTCCCCTTTTAATGTTTTTTTTTTTTTCCAATGCTCTGTATCTTTCCCCACCACACACACACATGCGCACACACGCGCACACACGCCATTCTTCACCCTCTGCCCAATTTTTTTCCGCCTAATATCACTTAAAGTGGAAGACGTTAAACTGAAGACTACTACTACTACTACTACACAGAAAGAGAGAGAGAGAGAGAGAGAGAGAGAGAGAGAGAGAGAGAGAGAGAGAGAGTCACACTGAGGCAGGTCTGAAGTTATTTCGAAATTTCATTTCATTAGAGAAGTTGAGTAAACAACAACAACTTCTTTACACTCAGACCTCAAGGGCCAAAAACAAGCAAACAAGTAAATAAACAACTCTTCACCCCCCCCCCCACCCCCACCCCCCAACACCCCCACTCCCCCCAAGAAAACAACATCACCCGCATATGAAAAAAAAAAGTGATACATGAAAACACATAATTTGTTTATGTACAGAGACACACTTCGAGCTTGAAAACGTAAAGAGGAGAAAACAACTGAGAGACAGACAGACAGAGACAGAGACAGACAGACAAAGAGAAAGAGAGACAGACAGACAGAAAAAGATAGAGACACAGAGACAGAGACAGAGTGAGAGAGAGACGGGCAAAGCGAGAGACAGACAGAGTGAGAGACAAAAAAAAACAGAGAGAGACAGAAATAAAAGGGGGGGAGGAAGGGGAGGGGGGGCCGGAGAGAGAGACAGAGTCAGAAAAAGAGGGGTGGGGGCGAGGGGAGGAGGGGGGGGGGGGGGCAACTGGAGAGAGAGAGAGAGACAGAGTCAGCTCGGAGGCAAAAAAGACAACAATACTTGAAAATTTGATGTAACATCCGCTGATGTTCTCACGTCATCATCTCAAGAGCTCAACTATACAGGAACATTATCATTATTACAGTGGTGCCGCTCAACCTCAGCAAATATCACCACACGTTTAAAAGAACACACACACAGACACACACACACACAGACACACAGACACAGACACACACACACACACACACACACACACACACACACACACACACACACACACACACACATCACACCAACAGCACATTCCAGACAAATTACAAGTCTAATGTATTTTCTAAAAATATATAAAGTATGTGCGGTAAGCTGTCTGTGACTCTCTCTCTCTCTATCTGTTCATGCGTCATATCAAAGCTTTCTGTGATCCTCTCTATATCTATTCATGCATCATATCAAAGCAGTCTGTGACTCTCCCCTCTCTCTCTCTCTCTCTCTATCTATTCATGCATCATATCAAAGCTGTCTGTGATTCTCCCCTCTCTCTCTCTCTATCTATTCATGCATCATATCAAAGCTGTCTGTGACTCTCCTCTCTCTCTCTATCTATTCATGCATCATATCAAAGCAGTCTGTGACTCTCCTCTCTCTATCTATTCATGCATCATATCAAAGCAGTCTGTGACTCTCCTCTCTCTCTCTATCTATTCATACATCATATCAAAGCAGTCTGTGACTCTCCTCTCTCTCTCTATCTATTCATACATCATATCAAAGCAGTCTGTGACTCTCCTCTCTCTCTCTATCTATTCATGCATCATATCAAAGCTGTCTGTGACTCTCCTCTCTCTATCTATCTATTCATGCATCATATCAAAGCAGTCTGTGGCTCTCCTCTCTCTCTCTATCTATTCATGCATCATATCAAAGCTGTCTGTGACTCTCCTCTCTCTATCTATTCATGCATCATATCAAAGCTGTCTGTGACTCTCCTCTCTCTCTCTATCTATTCATGCATCATATCAAAGCAGTCTGTGACTCTCCTCTCTATCTATTCATGCATCATATCAAAGCAGTCTGTGACTCTCCTCTCTATCTATTCATGCATCATATCAAAGCAGTCTGTGACTCTCCTTTCTATCTATCTATTCATGCATCATATCAAAGCTGTCTGTGACTCTCCTCTCTCTCTCTATCTATTCATGCATCATATCAAAGCTGTCTGTGACTCTCCTCTCTATCTATTCATGCATCATATCAAAGCAGTCTGTGACTCTCCTTTCTATCTATCTATTCATGCATCATATCAAAGCTGTCTGTGACTCTCCTCTCTCTCTATCTATTCATGCATCATATCAAAGCTGTCTGTGATCCTCTCTCTATCTATTCATGCATCATATCAAAGCAGTCTGTGACTCTCCTCTCTCTATCTATGTATTCATGCATCATATGAAAGCAGTCTGTGACTCTCCCCTCTCTCTCTATCTATTCATGCATCATATCAAAGCAGTCTGTGACTCTCCTCTCTCTATATCTATTCATGCATCATATCAAAGTTGTCTGTGACTCTCCTCTCTCTATCTATCTATTTATGCATCATATAAAAGCTGTCTGTGATCCTCTCTATATCTATTCATGCATCATATCAAAGCAGTCTGTGACTCTCCTCTCGCTCTATCTATTCATGCATCATATCAAAGCAGTCTGTGACTCTCCCCTCTCTACCTATTAATGCATCATATCAAAGCAGTCCGTGACTCTCCTCTCTCTCTCTCTCTATTCATGCATCATATCAAAGCTGTCTGTAACTCTCCTCTCTCTCTCTATCTATTCATGCATCATATCAAAGCTGTCTGTGACTCTCCTCTCTCTCTCTATCTATTCGTGCATCATATCAAAGCAGTCTGTGACTCTCCCCTCTCTCTATCTATCTATTCATGCATCATATCAAAGCTGTCTGTGATCCTCTCTCTATCTATTCATGCATCATATCAAAGCAGTCTGTGACTCTCCTCTCTCTATCTATTCATGCATTATATCAAAGCTGTTTGTGACTCTCCTCTCTCTCTCTATCTATTCATGCATCATATCAAAGCTGTCTGTAACTCTCCTCTCTCTCTCTATCTATTCATGCATCATATCAAAGCTGTCTGTGACTCTCCTCTCTCTATCTATCTATTCGTGCATCATATCAAAGCAGTCTGTGACTCTCCTCTCTCTCTCTATCTATTCATGCATCATATCAAAGCAGTCTGTGACTCTCCTTTCTATCTATCTATTCATGCATCATATCAAAGCTGTCTGTGACTCTCCTCTCTCTCTCTATCTATTCATGCATCATATCAAAGCAGTCTGTGACTCTCCTCTCTCTCTATCTATTCATGCATCATATCAAAGCAGTCTGTGACTCTCCTCTCTCTCTATCTATTCATGCATCATATCAAAGCTGTCTGTGACTCTCCTCTCTCTCAATCTTTTCTCCATCATATCAAAGCTGTCTGTGACTCTCCCCTCTCAGTCTTTTCGTGCATCATATCAGTGCTTTCTGGGATTCATTCTCTGCTCACCTGTCAGTGTACGAGCAGTGAGAAATACCCACGAGGGGGCTCGGGGGGGAGTGGGGGGAAGCCGGGGGTCAGGGGGGGGGGGGGTCTGTGTACAATTTACTTCCTGCAGGTCTGACAGTTATTGGACGTCAGGTCACATCCATAATTCCCCTTCCCCTTCCCTCCAAGTCCCCCCCTGGGGAAGTTTCTGTTACCTGAAAGTGCCCGTCCCAAAGCGTCCTCCCCCCCCCTCACCTCCCTCCCTCCCTGAATTTGTTTTCCATCGCTACTTTAGAACATTGTAGGCAAAGGCGTGCTCTCTGTCTCTACCTCCCCCACCCCACCCCCACTCCCGCTCTCTCTCTTGCTTTCTATCTATCTCTGTCTGTCTCTCTATCTATCTATCGATCTACCTCTGTTGTTAATTTTTTTTTTTTCGTTTTCGCTCGATGAGTATCTGTCTGTGATTTTTTCTCTCTCTCAATTCCTAAGTGTGGTTGTCCGTCTGATTGTAACTGTCTCTTTCTCACGAATGAATGTCAGTCTGTCTGTCTGAGACTCTGTCTCTGTATCCTGTATCCTTTGTTTTCTCTCTCTCTCTCTCTCTCTCTCTCTCTCTCTCTCTCTCTTCAATTACACGCCAGAAATAAACAGCAGTCCAGCCAAAGAAAATAAATAATCAATGTAGCAGGAAATGTTAAACATCTTTTTAATTTTTGAGAAAAAATAAAGTCATTCTCGCAGAAAAAAAAGAAGAAGATATAAATACACGTAGCAATTTTCTGGGTTTTTCTTTTTCTTTTTCTTTTTTTTTTTTTTTTTTTTTGTCAGGCGGTGTGAACGCAGTGCAGACGCTGTCTTTAAAGGGGCGAGTTGCAGAAATCAATTGAACACATCACTGCTGGTATTTGATCTTCAAAGCCACAGCGTTTGGCTCTCTCTCTCTCTCTCTCTCTCTCTCTCTCTCTCTCTCTCTCCTCCCTCTCTCTCTCTCTCTCCCTCCCTCCCTCCTCACTCTGTCTCTCTCTCCTTCCTCTTTTCATGTCTTGTCAGGCTATTCGTTCCTCTCTCTCTCTCTCTCTCTCTCTCTCTCTCTCTCTCTACCTTTTTTTTTCATTTTATTCTATTTTAAGCATGTGTGTGTATTTGTATTTGCATTTCTTTTTATCACAACAGATTTCTCTGTATGAAATTCGGGCTGCTCTCCCCAGAGAGAGCGCGTCGCTACACTACAGTGCCACCCATTTTGTTGTTGCTGTTTTTTTTCCTGCGTGCAGTTTTATTTGTTTTTCCTATCGAAGTGGAATTTTCTACAGATTGTTGCCAGGAACAACCATTTTGTTGCCGTGGGTTATTTTACGTGCGCTACGTGCATGCTGCACACGGGACATCGATTTATCGTCTCATCCGAATGACTAGCGTCCAGACCACCACTCAAGGTCTGCTGGAGGGGGAGAAAATATCGGCGGCTGAGCCGTGATTCGAACCAGCGCGCTCAGATTCTCTCGCTTCCTAGACGGACGCGCTATCTCTAGGCTATGTGTGAGTGTGTGTGTGTGTGTGTGTGTGTGTGTGTGTGTGTGTGTGTGTGTGTGCGCGCGCGCGTGTGCGCTCGCATGTGTGAGCAGTACCATCCACATATGATACATACATCTTTTAACTTCTTTTTTCATTCTGGAAGTGTATTGCTTTCGCTATCAAAGTGGATTTTTCTACAGAACTCTGCCAGAGACAGCAGCCCTTTTGTTGTCGAGGGTTCTTTCTCGTGCTGCACAAGGGGCCTCGGGTTTATCGTCGGACCCGAAATGACAAAGAACCTGAGAGCTGGACATGGCACCAGACGTGGAGCGATGTGTGGTGTGGATGATGGATACCTGGGTGTCACTCACCTCCGAGGTCTGGCAACCTCTCACCTGGCCTCCTGCCGCCAGTCAGCTCTCCTGAGTTGCTGTTGGCACGCACACCTGGGCTGCTATCATAGTGCTTCCTTGGCGCTAGTGCACAGCTCACAGGGCATCATTTCACTGTTCGGTGTGTGTGAACTTCTTCTTCTTCTTCTGCGTTCACTCGTATGCACACGAGTGGGCTTTTACGTGTATGACCGTTTTTACCCCGCCATGTAGGCAGCCATACTCCGTTTTCGGGGGTGTGCATGCTGGGTATGTTCTTGTTTCCATAACCCACCGAACGCTGACATGGATTACAGGATCTTTAACGTGCGTATTTGATCTTCTGCTTGCATATACACACGAAGGGGGTTCAGACACTAGCAGGTCTGCACATATGTTGACCTGGGAGATCGTAAAGATCTCCACCCTTTACCCACCAGGCGCCGTCACCGTGATTCGAACCCGGGACCCTCAGATTGACAGTCCAACGCTTTAACCACTCGGCTATTGCGCCCGTCGGTGTGTGTGAACAATTACATAGACAACAACAGCAACAACGACAAAATGAAGCTGAGGTAGTTCAGAAAGCGGCAGAGAGACAGGTGGCAGAGTGGTTAAAGACGCTCAACTTGCCAATACACAACCCGTCAAGGTCTGGGTTCGAATCCCGCTCTCGTCCTTTCTCTCAAGTTTGACTGGAAAATCAAAGCCGTGAGTGACTAGTCATTCGGATGAGACGATGAACCGAGGTCCAGTGTGCAGCACGCACTTGGCACATTGTGAAAGAACCCATGGCAACGAGAGTGTTGTCCTCTGGCAAAATTCTGTCTAAGGAGTTCACTCTGATAAGTATACGAATGTGTAAGCATGCACTCAAGGCCTGACTAAGCGCGTTGGGTTATGCTGCTGGTCAGGCATCTGCCTAGGAGATGAGGTGTAACGTATATGGGTTTGTCCTAACGCAAGGACGCATCCTTGAGAAACAAACTGAAACACACACACACAAGAAAACAACAACAAAAAACATGCACACACACGCACACCAATCCACCCACGCACACACACAAACACACCCACTGACCCCCCCCAACCCCCCATCCCCATCCCCACACACGCATGCACACACAAGTACACCCACTAACCCCACCCCCACCCCCCACCCACCCCCACACACACACGCACAGACACTCCACTTTCACGTGTACGAGTGTCCTTCAGCTGAGGTCTGGCACTTATCACCTATGTCCTGTCCCCAATTAGTACTTCATTCCTGCTGCTGCTGCTGCTGCTGCTGCTGTTGGCACAGACACTTCATGCCTCGTCAGACACTGGTTCTGGTGGAGTTGGTATACACCTCTCACCTCACATACCGTGTGCCTGGTTAGACACTATACACCCCTCACCTCACATACCGTGTGCCTGGTTAGACACTATACACCCCTCACTTCACATACCGTGTGCCTGGTTAGACACTATACACCTCTCACCTCACATACCGTGTGCCTGGTTAGACACTATACACCCCTCACCTCACATACCGTGTGCCTGGTTAGACACTATACACCTCTCAACTCACATACTGTGTGCCTGGTTAGACACTATACACCTCTCAACTCACATACCGTGTGCCTGGTTAGACACTATACACCCCTCACCTCACATACCGTGTGCCTGGTTAGACACTATACACCTCTCAACTCACATACTGTGTGCCTGGTTAGACACTATACACCTCTCAACTCACATACCGTGTGCCTGGTTAGACACTATACACCCCTCACCTCACATACCGTGTGCCTGGTTAGACACTATACACCTCTCAACTCACATACTGTGTGCCTGGTTAGACACTATACACCTCTCAACTCACATACCGTGTGCCTGGTTAGACACTATACACCCCTCACCTCACATACCGTGTGCCTGGTTAGACACTATACACCTCTCACCTCACATACAGTGTGCCTAGTTAGACACTATACACCCCTCACCTCACATACCGTGTGCCTGGTTAGACACTATACACCTCTCAACTCACATACTGTGTGCCTAGTTAGACACTATACACCTCTCAACTCACATACCGTGTGCCTGGTTAGACACTATACACCTCTCACCTCACATACTGTGTGCCTGGTTAGACACTATACACCTCTCACCTCACATACTGTGTGCCTAGTTAGACACTATACACCTCTCACCTCACATACCGTGTGCCTGGTTAGACACTATACACCTCTCACCTCACATACTGTGTGCCTGGTTAGACACTATACACCCCTCACCTCACATACTGTGTGCCTGGTTAGACACTATACACCTCTCACCTCGCATACTGTGTGCCTAGTTAGACACTATACACCTCTCAACTCACATACCGTGTGCCTAGTTAGACACTATACACCCCTCACCTCACATACTGTGTGCCTAGTTAGACACTATACACCTCTCACCTCACATACCGTGTGCCTGGTTAGACACTATACACCTCTCACCTCACATACTGTGTGCCTGGTTAGACACTATACACCCCTCACCTCACATACCGTGTACCTGGTTAGACACAATACACCTCTCACCTCACATACTGTGTGCCTGGTTAGACACTATACACCTCTCACCTCGCATACTGTGTGCCTAGTTATACACTGGTTCTGATGGTATTGCTATACACCTCTCACCTCATAATATACTGTGTGCCTAGTTATACACTGGCTGTGGTGGTATTGCTATACACCCCTCACACCGCTGCTAATCATGCATGTCATCATTTGGACGATGAAGAAAAAAGCACGCACACCTACCCCCTCTCCACTCATTCATTCATTCATTCATTCACTCATTCAATCGTTCATTCATTCATTCATTCATTCATTCATTCATTCATTCATTCACTCCTCCTCCTCCTTCTCCTCCTCCTCATCAATCATCATCAATCATACTACTACTACTACTATTACTACTACTACTACCAAGAAGTAGAAGAAGAATGTCAGTAAAAACAAAAGTAATAAATGCAATACAACATAATACAATACAACAGAAAATCACTTTATTAATGCCTCATGTGGGATATTTTGGTGGCTGCTCCATACACCAAATCAACACACACACACACACACACACACACACACACACACACACACACACACACACACACACACACACACACACAGCCAATGATAAGAACATAGGCCTACAGACATAAGAACACACACAGTCAGGTAAGGGGTTATTGTGGAAGCTTGCACGGCTTTTTGATCTACAGTAGTAGTATTGTTATTATTATTTTCACCTTCTTCTTCTTCTTCTTCTTCTTCTTCTATTTATTATTATTTTTATAACTATCAATATTAATATGTTTTACAGTACAGTGCAGTACAGCGCAGCTCATGCTACTACACTGAGGGTCATTCCCCTGTGTGTGTGTGTGTGTGTGTGTGTGTGTGTGTGTGTGTGTGTGTGTGTGTGTGCTAGCAAGTTCAGTGCTGTGATGTATGGTTTGGGTAACTGGCAGTTGTCTGGCTTGACGGAGGTTTGTTCAGCCATCAAAGGGCGGTAATTATGGCCATATGATGTCGCTCCAGTCCCTAAAGTGCACACACACACACACACACACACACACACTTGTGAAAATGACGGCAACACGAACAATTTGTGTAAATGACGGCAACACGAACAACCTGTGTAAATGACGGCAACACGAACAACCTGTGTAAATGACGGCAACACGAACAAACTTGTGAAAATAACGGGAACACAACTTATGAAAATGACGGGAACTTGAACAAGATAACCCCTGTGAAATTTACGGGACCGCAAACACACTCGTGAAAGAGAGAGAGAGAGAGAGAGAAAGTGGGTGGGGTGTGGGTTGAGAGTGGAAGTATGACGGCACTGTTGTTTCTGCTATGGATATGATTTTTGAGTCGTCTTTCTCGTTTGTCAGAATGACAAAGTTATGTCCATGTTTTATAATGCACTCTTCCCCACTTCACACTCTCTCGAATTGATCACTGTCCACAGGAACACATCTGTCGTTACTTTGAGGTTTCGGAATCATAATTTACCTTCTGAAACAAGCGACTATTTTCCAAGCACTTTCGATCGTCTGTGACCCAGAAAGCATGATTTCCACGTCTATGTTCCCCAAGGTTTGTGTTCCCCCAGGTCTAAGTTCCCCCAGGTCTAAGACCCCCAGGTCTATATTCCCCCAGGTCTAAGTTCCTCCAGGTTTATGTTCCCCCAGGTCTATATTCCCCCAGGTCTAAGTTCCTCCAGGTTTATGTTCCCCCAGGTCTATATTCCCCCAGGTCTAAGTTCCTCCAGGTTTATGTTCCCCCAGGTCTAAGTTCCTCAAGGTCTAAGTTCCTCCAGGTTTATGTTCCCCCAGGTCTATACTCCCCCAGGTCTAAGATCCCCCAGGTCTATATTCCCCCAGGTCTAAGTTCCTCAAGGTCTAAGTTCCTCCAGGTTTATGTTCCCCCAGGTCTATACTCCCCCAGGTCTAAGATCCCCCAGGTCTAAGTTCCCCCAGGTTTAAGTTCCCCCAGGTCTATATTCCCCCAGGTCTAAGTTCCTCAAGGTCTAAGTTCCTCCAGGTTTATGTTCCCCCAGGTCTGAGTTCCCCAAGGTTTATGTTCCCCCAGGTCTAAGTTCCTCCAGGTCTATATTCCCCCAGGTCTAAGTTCCTCCAGGTTTATGTTCCCCCAGGTCTAAGATCCCCCAGGTCTAAGTTCCTCAAGGTCTAAGTTCCCCCAGGTCTATATTCCCCCAGGTCTAAGTTCCTCCAGGTCTATATTCCCCCAGGTCTAAGTTCCTCCAGGTTTATGTTCCCCCAGGTCTAAGATCCCCCAGGTCTAAGTTCCTCAAGGTCTAAGTTCCCCCAGGTCTATATTCCCCCAGGTCTATATTCCTCCAGGTCTAAGTTCCTCCAGGTTTATGTTCCCCCAGGTCTATATTCCCCCAGGTCTATATTCCTCCAGGTCTAAGTTCCTCAAGGTCTAAGTTCCCCCAGGTCTATATTCCCCCAGGTCTAAGTTCCTCAAGGTCTAAGTTCCCCCAGGTCTATATTCCCCCAGGTCTAAGTTCCTCCAGGTCTATATTCCCCCAGGTCTATATTCCCCCAGGTCTAAGTTCCTCCACGTTTATGTTCCCCCAGGTCTAAGATCCCCCAGGTCTAAGTTCCTCCAGGTTTATATTCCCCCAGGTCTAAGTTCCTCCAGGTTTATATTCCCCCAGGTCTAAGTTCCCCAAGGTTTATGTTCCCCCCAGGTCTATGATCCCCAGGCCTTTGTTTATCATACTTACACCGTTGGGTACTGGTCAGCAGTGGTCAGTGGTGGTCAGTGGTCCGGCGGTAGTAGTCAGTGGTGGTCAGTGGTTAGCAGTGGTCAGTTATCAGTGGTGGTATGTATACTGGGGTTAGTACGTCATAATAATTCTGAAACCTGATTAAACAACGCATTCTGACGATTTTTGCGCAGTGGGCGGCAATGGTTAGAAATGGCAAGAAATGGTCAGTAATGGCCAACAGCAGTAAATAATAATAATAATAATAATGTACATTTATACAGCGCCCTTTCTATCTAAGAACTCATCAGGGCGCTTACATGAAAGAAAAAAAAACAAATGACATGAATCATTCATGATAACTCTTTCTCCAAACTCTCCCTCCCCAGCAACCCCCCCCCCCTTACGTGCCCCCCCCCCCCTCCCCCACCACTCTCCCACTCTTCATGCATCCAAAATTAACGTGAGCTGACGTGGATGGTCAGCTAATGGTTAAACCCTGCCAAGACGTCCGAGTGAATCACAAAGTGATGCAAGTTGAACTCTGATAGTGTACAACAGTGGTCAGTAGCGGTCAAGCAGTGGTCAAACATCTGCTACGACATAGTGATAATGATAATGGACAGATGTAACAAAATTACGTAGTGTGAGCACTTTTGGGTCATGGTCAATAGTGGTCAGCAGTGGTTCTATACCTGGTGTAATTTTGACGTGGGGGAACATAGAGCTCCCCCCACACCACACGCACACACACATACACACACACACACACACGCGCACACACACACACACACACACACACACACACACACACACACACACACACACACACAGAGGTGGGGAATGGAAAGAAGGAAGAGAGAAGAGGCCTCAGTAACAGCAGCATCAGCAGCAGTAATTGTAGTTGTAGTAGTAGTTGTTGTTGTTGTAGTTGTAGTAGTAGCAGGAAAAACATACTCTGAGGCTTTTAACTAGTCTCTTTGTTGACATGACCGTTGAACAGCTTATCAAATGTCTCAATAAGATCACCACGCAGTAAAAAAGAAAAATGCACCTAACACACAATACACTTGCACACAACACATAATAATTATTGCACACAACTCACCTTACACACAGCACACACAACACACAACACATTTACACACATCACACAATTCACACAACACACCATACATGCACCTTACATACATCACACAGTTTACGTAACACACCATACACACAACACACATTGCACACTTCATATATTACACACAAAACACAATTGACACAACACACCTTACACACAACACACCTAACACACAACATACCTTACACACAATGCACCTTACACACAACACACCCAACACAACTTACACACAATAAACCTCGTACACAACACACCTTACACACAACACACCTAACACACAACACACCTTACACACAACACACCTCGTACACAACACACCATGCACACAACACACCTAACACCCAACACACCTCGTACACAACACTCCTTGCACACAACACATCTTACACACCACAGCACACCTTACACACAATACACCTTACATACAACACTCCTTGTACACAACACACCTTACACACTACACACCTCACACACAACACACCTTACACGCAATACACCTCACATACAACACACCTTGCACACTACACACCTGACACCGCACACCTTACACACAACACACCATACACACAGCACACCTTACACACAATACACCTTACACACAATACACCAACCTTCAACATGTATAACGTGCATTCCGACACTGTCAGCCACAGCTCCTTCAATTCATGCTCTCAACACAGTACAGGAAACTGGTCCCTCTCGATAGCATTCGAATCCTTTTGACGACACACAACACGATGCTGGACGCTCAGTTTTCCACATTAAGGCATTTTGCCAGGTTTTGCTATTGTTTTCCACCGTCAGTTAAGTTTTTTTTCTTAAAACATTGATCGTAGTTTGGAATATCTCCAAGTTTACCTGTTTACGAGCAGTGGTTTTTTTAGTCCAGCCGTCTACACGGCGACGTGAAACTTTGGAGACCACAATGCGAGCTGACGTACAAGAAAGACACGTTTTGCACGTGGTGTGTGAACATACTTGTGTTGTGTTGCACGTGTTCCGTTTTGACGTTGATGGCAACAATGCCTGCGACGGGGATGTCAGAGACAATCAAAAGTTACATTGCAAAACAATAACAACACATATCAAAAGAAATTGGCAAGAACAATGATACAATACATGTACAAACAACTATGAGATTCATGAAAGAAAATGTGGGTAAGAAAGAGAGAGAGAGAGAGGTGGGAGAGAAAAAAAGCATATGAATTGTTTATCTATTTTCCCTGGTTAAGTTGATGCGTTTTACGCGGGTATCATGAAAAGAAAATTGTATCTCTTTACCCTCAATAAAACATTCGAGTTTGAGTTGAAGAGAGAGACAGCGAGCGAGCGAGCGAGAGAGAGACAGGCAGACAAACAGACAGACAGACAGAGACAGTGAATATGTAAGTGACTGTGTGTGTCTTAAATGAAAGGAAGTCATGGAAGTCTGCCAATATGCTTATATCTCTACCGTTAGAAAATAAATATTATTCATTCATTCAATCATTCTCTGTCCATCCCTGTTCCCCTCAGAACAACGCAGCAGTCGAGGTGTACAAACACACACACGGGTGAGGCCAGAAGCCCAGGTGTCAGACCTGTATCACGTGCAGGCACTGTGCAACCCCCGTCACACTCCGCCAAGCACCACCACTTCTGGGTCACGTTACCACAGGTGTGTGTGGAGGGGGGAAGGGGGAGGAGGGGGGCACGATTGGAGATTCGAAGGGTAGGGGGTGGGGGGGGGGGGGGGTACGGCTTCACTCTGAACCGATAGATATACATGGGTGCACAAAAAGTTATGGACCACTCTCTCTCACCCCCCCTCTCTCTCACCTTCTCTCTCTCTCTCTCTCTCACCATTTCTCTCTCACCCTCCCTCTCTCTCTCTCTCACCACCCTCTCTCTCTCACCCTCTCTCTCTCTTTTATTCCTTTTCCTTTAGGTGCGTGCTGCTCTGTAGATGCTGTTTAATGTAGGGTGAACTGCATAACTTAAGGGCTATGTGCTGCTTGAAGATGATTAGTGACTTTGCCGGAAATTTGTGTTGTTTAGTTCTGTTTGAGTTGGTGCCGCTATGCGCTGTTTTAGTTCTGCCTATTCTAATGTTAATAGTAAACACTATAATAACCATACAGCCATGCTGTTGGTATGAGGAGAAAGTTCCTTCTTTCTTTAATTCAACGTCTTTTCACTTTGAGTGATGTTAGATGTGTCGTGTCGTGTGTGTGTGTGTGTGTGTGTGTGTGTGATTTAGGGTTGGAGATGGTGGTTAAAGGGGGATACATAAAATAAAAAGATAAACTAGAACATTGGAATCAACAATTCGTAAATATCTGTGAAACGGCAACTGACAACATAAACACCAATAAAGGAAAAAAAATCAATGAAATTCAAAATCGGAAGATGGCATCACAGAAACACTCCTACTGGACTATGTAACAGGGATTTGTCAATTTCAATCAACAGTAATTGGTTGGACATTATTTCTTCTATGTTTTGTTCTGAAAATGTTCTTACTTTACAAGACTTTGGAAGTAGCCTGACAATTGTTTAGCACTGAAATAAAATATGATTTCGTGAGATCTGTTTACCACAAACACAAGAAACGTTTTTGATAAACTTTATCTTGAAAGCGTCTAGTCTTATTCGAATCACCAGAGGCTACCAGTCTATGATAGAACGGTGGGAAATCCATCAATTTGTATCGTGTAATTTCAGTTATTCTCTTTTCCTTTGGGTATGAAATCCTGTCATCAGCACTTGTTTGACATCTGCTCCATATGGAAGTTTCGAGAAGTCTGCAACATTCTGAAACTGACTGATAACTATTTCAAAAGTATTGTCTATTCTTTGTGCACCCTTTTTTGTTGCTCTGTCGGCCATTTCATTTCCGTTTATACAATATGAGAGGGTACCCAGCAAAATTCAATAGTTCTGCCTTTGGCTGATATAATGTGCAATAATAATATATTTCAAAATTAAGATCTGGTCGAGTTTTTATATCAAACAATTCTTACGCATGTAAGACTGACTTAGAGTCAACCAATAAAACGACCCTGAATATAATTACTGGGAGATTTATCAGATATTCCAACGCAAACATAATTGCCAATAGTTCCGCTGTAAATATAGATAGCTTACTTCCAAGATAAAATGACCTTTCAATTTTAAGTGCAGGACTGCACCCGTGTTTTATTCTCAAGTACTTAACCATCTGTAAACACCTGGAAATAGTTTTGAAACTTTTCATGTAGACGGATGTTTGCATTCACTTTCATGTTAATATCTTCATCGTTTTTCTGATTACAATAGTTTACATCAAAAGCTGGTCTCTGTGTCTCCCATTATGGTATAGGTGTGGAAGTATGTGCGGCAGCCACATTTTTTCTATCTATCCCGAACTTTCGATTAAGTCAGAAGTATATGTTGCTGTTGTCATTTAAGATATGAAGTTGGCCCTTTTCGGAAAGTCTGTATCTGATCTAATTTTCAACTCCTCTCCAATGTAGTTATCACTTGCGCTAGCTCTTATTACAAACTTTGATGTTATAAGTTCTCGATATTCGTCAAGTGGTAGAATTCCAGCTTCTCTGTATGTTTCCAAAACTGATGCGTGACTAGGGACACCCAGTGCAAGTTTATAAACTTTACAATCTAAATTTTGTAACTGTTTAAGTAAATATTTCGGGGCACTAAAGTACACTTCTTGGCCAAATGTAAGTTTTCATCATTTGAGTGCTGTACACAGGTGAATTTAAGTTTTTACATCCATCCCCCCAAGGCTGTTTACTAATGATCTTTAAGAGATTTAAATATCTTTTAGTATATAGTCGAAATGAACAGTCCACTTCAGTTTTGTTATAAGGAAAACTCCCAAACATTTGACACATTGCTTGTATTCTAAAGGTTCTCCAAGTAGTTTGGAAGTTGGTAACTTAGATGGGTTGCTTCCGGGATTAAATAAAATCATATTGGTTTTATCGGTGGACAATGATAATCCATTTTCAAACATGCATCGGCCAAGGCTGCTAAGATCTGTCGATATAATCTCCTAATGTAATCTTGTGTTCTTTGTGGCGTTGACTTCTTCAATGTGATGTTCATCCACATGCAGACATCATCAGCATATTGAACCAACGTAACATTTTTTGACATCGATTTAGGAAGATCCTGTATAAGGATATTAAAAAGGATGGGTGATATGATTGATCCTTGTGGAATTCCCGTGTCTAGAGTTCCTATTCTAGCTTGCAGAGTTCTATTTGATAAATAGCACTTAACATAATTGTCCATATTTCCACTTAGGCCTGTAGTTTTCAACTTTAACAGTAACTGTTTATTCCATACTTGGTCATATGCCTTTTTAACATCAAAGAATATTGCAAGAACACTTTTTCTACGAGCAAATTGTTGCTTCACTTGAGTAGATAGTTTAATCAAAAAATTAATGCTCAATTGCATACCTTCTTTTTCTAAGTCCTGCTTGGTTTATTGGTATGATTTCTTCTCTTTTTTTCACAGTAGTGTAGCAATCTATTTAAAACGATTTTTTCGAATATCTTTCCGGTACGGCACGTTAGTGCAATTGATCGATAGCTATTTTCATCTGTTTAGGTGGCTGTGTGCTGCTTAGTAGATGCTGTTTAATTCAATGTAGGGTGAACTGAATAACTTAGGGCTGTGTGCTGTTTGAAGATGATTTGTGCTTAACTGGAAATTTGTGTTGCATAGATCTGTTTTTGAGTCAGTGCCACTATGCGCTGTTTAAGTTCTGCCTATTCTTAGGTTAATAGTAAACTTAAATAACCATATGGTCCTGCTATTGGTATAAGGAGAGAGTGTAAGTAACTTGTGCATGCATCATCCATCTCTGTTCCTCTCTCGAACCTTGGTCATTTTTTATTTTTACAAATTTAACGAGGACCTCTCATAATCACAAATACAGAAAAATCTCAACTGTTACCAAGCGCCAATACCTTGTGTGGTATAATGTGATGTGGTGTGGTGATGTGCTGTGTGTGTGTGTGTGTGTGTGTGTGTGTGTGTGTGTGCGAGTGTGTATGTACATGTGAATGTGTGTGTAAGATAGAGAGAGAGATAGTGTGTGAGTATATGTTGTGTGTGTGTGTGCGTGCGTGCGTGTGTGCGTGCGTGTGTGCGTGTGTGTGTGTCTGCATGCAGGCACATGTATAAGTATGTTTGAACGCACGTATATATCCTCTACTGCAGCGTCAAATAGCTGTATACATGTTCACATAATATATCATAAGCATGTTTAAGTATCTAACCACAAACAAACAAAAAAGACAAAGACAAGAATCACATAAAGAAATGTTAACATTTAAACACAAGATGTCCACATCAAATCTTAGAGAAATTGGAGGCAAAGTGAGAAGAAAAAAAACAAGTTTGATAAACATCAAACAGACCGGATTCCAATAAACAGCAACAAAGCACTCTGTTTAATACATAATCATAAAATCTGATTGATAAATAATTAGGTATGACATCATTACATGGCACCATTGGCATAGTGATTAAAACATGCATCAGACATTACGATGGAATCAAAGTACTCAGCTATTCACCTCGAAAAGGTGAAAAATTGAAAGGTCCCACTGACGGGCGCCATAGCCGAATGGTTAAAGCGTTGGACTTTCGATCTGAGGGTCCTGGGTTCGAATCACGGTGACGGCGCCTGGTGGGTAAAGGGTGGAGATTTTTCCGATCTCCCAGGTCAACATACGTGCAGACCTGCCAGTGCCTGAACCCCCTTCGTGTGTATACGCAAGCATAAGATCAAATACGCACGTTAAAGATCCTGTAATCCATGTCAGCGTTTGGTGGGTTATGGAAACAAGAACATACCCAGCATGCATACCCCCGAAAGCGGAGTATGGCTGCCTACATGGCGGGGTAAAAACAGTCATACACGTAAAAAGCCCACTCGCGTATATACGAGTGAACGTGGGAGTTGAAGCCCACAAACGCAGAAGAAGAAGAAGAAGAAAGGTTCCACTGGCTTTCACAGCCACTGGGGCAGTGAATTCATATCCAGTGTGTAGGACTCTCATTCTGCCGTTTTAACTCTCTCCATACGAACGGTGAAAGAGACGACGTTAACAGCATTTCATCCCAATTACCATCATCAAAACATTGCAAGCGGAACACTCTAATACTGAAGAGGTGAATGTTGACAAAGAATACCACAATTCTGACGACGGAAGCTAAAGGTTGGGTCATTCAGACACCCACTGGACATCCGAGGGGTCTGTGTAGAGGAGAAGAGAGGACTGGCTGTACTGAGTGAGTTAACCTACAGCAACCATATTCAGGAACCCATTCATATTATCCCAGTGGAGAGAGGACAATCAAGGAAAACTGCCTTTCCCCAAGGACACAGCACCATGCTGAAACAGGGCCTCGAACCCTGATCACCGGTGAACACTGGATCACAAGACCAACACCAAATTGATTCTGTTGCAACGCCTCTCCTACATGCAAATCGTCAAATCACACCAAATCAATCGAAATTCATTATTTCACATGGGAAAATCTGTTACGTCCGTTAACCTTTCTGACTAAAAATGCACACCCATAACATTTCAACCAACAATATCTATCAACAAATCAATCAAATCACCCATCAATCAATCAACAACATATCAATCAACAAATCAATTAAAATCACCAACCAATCAATCAATCAATCAACAAATCAATCAAAATCACCAATCAATCAATCAATCAACCACATATCAATCAACAAATCAATCAAAATCACCAATCAATCAATCAACAACACATCACTCAACAAATCAATCAAAATCACCAATCAATCAATCAATCAACCACATATCAATCAACAAATCAATCAAAATCACCAATCAATCAATCAACAACACATCAATCAACAAATCAATCAAAATCACCAATCAATCAATCAACAAATCAATCAAAATCACCAATCAATCAATCAACAAATCAATCAAAATTACCCATCAATCAATCAACAAATCAATCAAAATCACCAATCAATCAACACATCAATCAAAATCACCAATCAATCAATCAACAAATCAATCAAAATTACCAATCAATCAATCAAAAACATCAATCAACAAATCAATCAAAATCACCAATCAATCAATCAACAACATATCAATCAACACATCAATCAAAATAACCAATCAATCAATCAAACAACAATCAATTCAGCAATCCTAACAGAAATCGTCAATGACTGAATGAACAACACCATGTACATGTTTAATTAAATCATTAATTAGATCATATTTGTTTTACTGCATGCTTGCATTCTATGCCTTTAGCGCTGAACATTGCATTTATGAATATATGATGATAAATTCATAACAATGGTTCTTATTCTGAAATGGTAAATTTATAGCAGTGTTTCCTAATCTGAAAAGTGTTCCTTAAAACACATTATTATTTCAGAACATACCTCTTTTACAGTGTAAGAAATGAATCTGCTGTGTTTTATCATTTTCATGTTTTTATTCAGCTAAATAATATGCCTCCCTCTTGATGTTTCAGTTCAACCTTTGTCAAAATCATGTGTGTGTCAATGTCCACTGTGGGCTGAGAGACTGTGAGGTGTGAGTGTCCAGTCTTTGATTGCACAGATAATTTCCAGTTAGATGAATGAAGATGTACTGCATTTCATTTTACGCTACCATGCAGGTGTCGCAATGTTAAGTTTAAAACAAATCTAAAAGCATTCCTTTTCAAGCAGTCTCTACATAGCTAAGGCACTCCTTTCCATACCTGTATTCAGTGGACCTATTGTGTGTGTGTGTGTGTGTGTGTGTGTGTGTGTTGTGTGTGTGCATGAATGCATGTGTGTGTTCTTGTGCGTTTTGTGTGTGACAGACACGTTATAGTAAAGCACTTTGAGAGGTTTCAAAACACTTTTACACGTTCTTCTTATCATCACCATCGTTCTTATTGTAATCACTATTATCATCATTATTGCTACAGACCACAGCCTTGAGGGTGATAAAGAAAATGACAAATGCAAGTAAATTTGCGTGGTTCAAATTGCAAGTCTGATGAGTTCAAGAGACACATTCTTTTGAAGAAAACAATGGGTAAACAATAAAAACCTAGGATGCAAAGAAAAGAGCACCAAAAATACCCAAAAAACACATACACACACAAAAAAAAAGCCCACAAAAAAAATCAGGTGGGTTTTGAAATCAATATCAATCCAGGGAAAACAACTAAACCTGATGCATGGTTCAGAAAGGTCAAAAGGTTAAAGGTCTCACAGCAATGTGGGCAGCAAACTCATCACCACTGTAGGTAACACAAGGAAGGAGGCAGGCGGGGCCCAATCCTCTCCTTCCTGCCGCCCTTTCAAACCCCCCCACGCCCCCACCCCTCAACCAACGTCTGCAACCCATTCACACCCTGGCTGGAGTGAGGAAAATCAGAGAAAAGGTGTGAAACCCAGAAAACTGGTGAACACAAGAGGCAGAAGTTCAATGCTGAATCGATGTGGCCACAGCCTCAGGTCTGTACGAAGAGTCTGTACAGAGAGGTAGGTTTGGACTTGATGCGATCAATGGAGGAAGAAGGGAAACTGCGACCCTCATCTACACGGACACCGGTCAAAATGCTGCACTGATCGCGTCATCCGTCACCGACTCCTGACGCAGTGATACAGTGTCACACCATACGGCACTGTCACTGACCCCACAAAGCTCATCGGTCATCATCACATGACATCATCCTGTCGCATGGTTTCTGTGGGCGTGTCTTTTGTTGTTCCAAGGATCAGCCTCATAGCTTCATTTTGTACTCTTTCTAATTTTAGGAGGTTGCTTTGAGACGGTGTTGTTAGCCCAAGTCCGTAGTCGATCACACTGAGGACGAGTGATTGGTATAGCAGGAAGAGGTGGCGTTGTTCAATACCTTTGGTTGACCTTCCTTCAGTGCAGGCCAGAAACAAGGTAGAACAGGTCAAGACCTACTTTAAAGCATTAGAAAACCCTCAAAACCCACTGCATGACGCAGTCAAAGAACCAAAAGGCAGCCGTCTAGGACGAGGAAGATCATGGATGGGGCAAGCAGAAGACACAATCAAGCTAGTATGCCGACTACAAGACCTGAAAGAAACAAAAGAATGGGAGAAAAACCCCGAAAACCTCAACCATCTATTCAACACAGCCATTTCACCCACTCCAGGAAGACATTGTCGGGAATGGCCAGAGGGCAAAACTGATGCGGAAGTGAAGCTACTCATGGAAGAAAACAGTAAAGAAGAGGACATCATCATATACACAGATGGCTCAGTCACCAAAGACCAGTCTGGTTGGCGATTCACTGCGAAACAAAATGGAAAAACAATTTGGGAAGAGAATGCAGCCTAACGATGGAAGTTGAAGCTGCGACACATGCCTTCCAGTGGCTATCGTCCATCCATACGCCCGGAAACCAACATGCCATGATTCTAACAGACTCAATGAACCTCATACAGAAAATTGAAAACGGAATGGGAAGCCCAGAGTGGCATAAGGCAATGCGCAACTTTCAGATTAAAAAACTCACATGGTCATACTGCCCGGGACATGCAGGTGTTAAGGGAAATGAGCGAGCTGACAGACTTGCTGGTAACGCACCACCAACGAGCGGCCTACATCTAGGAAAATCGGAAATCCTCAGAAAAGTCAAAGAATATCAAAAAGAACAGGTACAAGGCCATCACACCATCGATCGCCTTAAAGAAATAAAAGCAGAGAGAGGGAGCAGCCGCAAGTCTAACATGAAAGGTAGAGCACGATGCTTTGCAAATCAAACAAATATCGGCATCATTTCCAAACCAACATTGCGCAAATTTCTTCAAAACGGAACAGAGTCTCTGTCGGCCTTTCCAAATACAATAGACTGACCAACACACTAGACGCCACGTTCTTGGCATCAGAGATCTTTTCCCATCCCTCTTGCAGCCAATCAGTGGCAGCCTCTGCGCGTGTGTGTATGTGTGTGTTTGTGTGTATGTGTGGGTCTGTGCTTTTGAGTGCGTTTGTGCATGCGAGAGAGTGTAAGTGTACACAAGTGTCAGGAGAATTCTGTGCACGTGCGTGTGTGTGTGTGTGTGTGTGAGGGGAGGTGGGGGTGCGGGGGGGGGGGCGGTGGGGTAGAGGATGAGGTATGTGAGTGTATGCATGCCTACACTGTGGGAGCAACAGGATATTGGAACGTATATATATATATATCTTTGTATACATGTGTGTGGGGTTGGGGGTGGGAGATATGGGCGTATGTGTGTGTGCTTGTACAAGTAAGTGTTCATCTCTGTGAGTGTGTGTGTGTGTGTGTTTGTGTGTGTGTGTGCCGTGGAAGCTGCGATACGTAGTGTGTGGAGGAGGGGGGTAGAGGAGGTGCAGGGTAATGTGTGTGGTGTGTGTGTGTGTGTGTGTGTGTGTGTGTGTGTTGGAGCTCATGTACGTTTATATGTATTTGACTGTGCTTTCATATCTGTGAAACTGCATGTTTGGTGCATATCTGTTATGCACGTGTGGGTGTATGTGTGAATGTGTGTCTTCATGTTTTCATTTATTTGCTTATTTATCATCATTGTTGTCTTATTTTTCAGTTTTTTATTTTTATTTCATTTTTATTTTTATTTTTTATTATTATTATTATTATTACTGCTACCTTTTTCTATATTATAATTATTATTTATTTATTTATTTATTTATGTAAGCTTATCTATTATTTATTCCCCCTTTTTTTTTTCTCAAGGCCTGACTAAGCGTGTTGGGTTACGCTGCTGGTCAGGCATCTGCTTGGCAGATGTGGTGTAGCGTATATGGTTTTGTCCGAATGCAGTGACGCCTCCTTGAGCTACTGAAACTGAAACTGAAACATCCTGTAGGCCACCGCACAACACCGCCGGACCTTTTGACCTGGTGATGATGATGATAATGATGATGATGATAATGGTGGTGATGATGATGATGACGATGATGGTGGTTATGGTGGTGATGGTGGTGGTGGTGGTGGTTGGTAGTGTGATGATGATGATGGTGGTGATGATGATGATGACGATGATAGGGGTGATGATGATGATGACGATGATGATGGTGGTTATGGTGGTGGTGGTGGTGGTTGGTAGTGTGATGATAATGATGGTGATGATGATGATGATGATGGTTGTGATGATATTGATGATGGTGATGATGATGACGATGATGGTGGTTATGGTGGTGGTGGTGGTGGTTGGTAGTGTGATGATGATGATGATGGTGATGATGATGATGATGATGACAACGATGATGGTGGCTATGGTGGCTATGGTGGTGGTGGTGATGGTGGTGATGATAATGATGATGGTGATGATGGTGGTGATGATGATGGTGATGATATATGATGGTGATAATGATGTACTGTCATGTAAGATAGTGATGATGATGGTTACGCAATGGTGGCGGTGATGATAATGACAATGATGATGATGGTGATGATAATGGTGGATGTGAAGATGATGACAACAACAGCAATGCTGCTGCTGCTGCTGCTGAAGATAATGATGCAGATGCTGATGAAGCAAATGATAACTATAATGATGAAGATATTCCTCTACCAAAACCACGCTCCATCGTCAGGGCCACGCCCCCAGTCCCACCTACGCGGTCATCACCAGCAGAACATGTATATCCATGACGTTCGTGCCGGTCAGTCCGGTCACCACGTGATCCCTGCCCCTGGCAAACTGGGACCACAGGCTGAAGGAGTCGTTGTGGGCCAGGAAGGTTTCAGGGTTCAATCCCTGGCTCGCCGCGTCCACCGCAAAGTTCTCGTCCACCAGGGCCCCTGCTGCCTCTGTGGGGCCGTCCTGGCCGTCAGTGCCTGAGGTAGGGTTTACAGTAGGAGGAGGAATTTTGTTTCATGTCCCGTCATACATATCGGTGATTGAAGACATTTTGTTAAAGTATTCATGAATACATTTGAGTATTATCGGTTAGAAGGGGTGGGAGATGTAAATGAATGGAGGGTTGGGGGGAAACTGGGCAAATGAGGGTGAAATGTGGGTGAAATTTGAAAAAAAAAAAAAAAATCTAAATACAATTACAGGAAATTACTTAAAGGACTTCATAAAAGAGAAGTCGTTAAACTGACAAGCGAAACAACTGATAATGAATGCAAAAAGTCAAAAACATCAACGTTCTCAGTCACTTGTGAAGACACACTTTTGTGTATATACAGTTTACAGTAGGATTTACATGGATACAGTAGGTTTTACATGGATACAGCAGGGTTTACAGTAGGATTTACATGGATAAAGTAGGGTTTATAGTAGGATTTACATGGATACAGTAGGGTTTACAGTAGGATTTACTTTGATACGGTAGGGTTTACAGTAGTATTTACATGGATACAGTAGGGTTTACCTGGATACAATAGGGTTTACAGTAGGACGTACATGGATACAGTAGGGTTTACAGTAGGATTTACATGTATACAGTAGGGTTTACAGTGGGATTTACATGTATACAGTAGGGTTTATAAGCATACAATAGGATATACAGTAGGATTTACATGGATACAGCTGGGTTTATATGGATATTGTTGGATTTACATGGATACAGTAGGGTTTACAGTAGTATTTACATGGATACAGTAGGGTTTACAGTAGGATTTACATGGATACAGGAGGGTTTACATGGATACAGTAGGGTTTACAGTAGTATTTACATGGATACAGTAGGGTTTACAGTAGGATTTACATGGATACAGTAGGGTTTACATGGATACAGTAGGGTTTACAGTAGGATTTACATGGATACAGTAGGGTTTACATGGATACAGTAGGGTTTACAGTAGGGATTACATGGATACAGTAGGGTTTACATGGATACAGTAGGGTTTACATGGATACAGTATGCTGTGTTTTGTATGTAGATATATTGGTCTGTGACGATTAACAGTTCACTTGATGATGCCTGTGTGGGTCTGTCTCATCTGTCCATGCCTGTCATGTAGGACTTACATATACAGTATCTGATGTTATTCATACAGAAATATCTATCTCCTATCATGTAGGATTTGCCTTTAAAGTATCTAATATCATATATACAGAAATATCTATTTCCAGTCATGTAGGATTTTTGTACACAGTATTTAATATCATATATGCAGAAATATCTATCTCCTGTCATGTCGGATTGTATATACAGTATTTAATACTATATTCACAGAAATATCTATGTAGAGTCAGTTCTGTTTGACGATGACCGTCAGAGGAGCAGAGGAGGTAACTGCTGTTCCGACAATCTGGGCTACCATTTGATTACAGTGAAGAGTATCTTGCCCACGTTACACATCCCCACCCTCTCGGCCAAGAGGGCTTCGGGACAATCCCCAAAGGCCCAACTAGCCCCGGAGGCTGCAGTACTAAGAGTAAGAGCCAGAGCAATCTGGCCTCCTAGTTTGAAAGTCGCGGTCTTGACACAATATTAAGCTGTAAATGGATTCCCATTGCAGTGGGGAAACCATGATCATACAGTATATATCTTTTTCAAACAAAAGTATATAAGTACATAAGAAAATATGTTTTTGGGAGGCTTCTTGCCTGCCTTGAACAGATGATATACTTTCTGGGAAAACAAATCATTTCTGTTCATGCCCCAAACTCCCCCACACACGCCCATAATATTATGTTGAATAAAATATGAAAAGTTCTGGAAGATTCAAAACAGATCAAGGAATGTGTGTGTGTGTGTGTGTGTGTGTGTGTGTGTGTGTGTGTGTGTGTGTGTGTGTGTGATGGTGCGGTGCGTATTCATTGATGTGTTGTGATGCTGATGCTGATTAATGATGATGATGATGATGCTGCTGCTGCTGCTGCTGCTGATGATGATGATGGTGTGTGTGTGTGTGTGTGTGTGTGTGTGTGTGTGCGTGTGTGAGTGCAGTACCCACCAGCAGACAGCAGGAACACCTGGGCAGGGACCTTCCTGTCCCTGAACACCTGGAACACCTGTTGAAGCTGTAGACCTGCTGCCAGGGCCAGCTCCTGGTTCCTGCCGCCCTTACCTCCCCCTGTGACACACCATGACACATTACACATCATGACACATGACACAGCTGTAGACCCGCTGCCAGGGCCAGCTCCTGGTTCCTAAGGCCCTTACCTCCCCCTGTGATACATCATGACACTTTACACATCATGACACATCACACAGCTGTAGACCTGCTGCCAGGGCCAGCTCCTGCCGCCCTTACCTCCCTCTGTGACACATCATGACACATAACACACCATGACACATTATGACACATCACACAGCTGTAGACATGCTGCCAGGGCCAGCTCCTGGTTCCTGCCACCCTTACCTCCCCCTGTGACACATCATGATAAATCATGTCACATCATGTCACATTACACATCATGTCATACATCATGACACACATCATGACGCATTACTCATCATGACACACATGACATAATATGTGTGACACACACCATGATACAACACAAATCATGACACATCACACATCATGACGCACAGTATAATACACATCACAGCACAACACAATATCATACACATCACACACGCAGACACAGACACACACACACACCACACTACACACATACAACACACCACCACACACACACACACCACAACACCCATACACAACACAGCACAGCACACCACAACACTCACACACACACCACTAATATCACTAATATCACTTCAAGTGGAAAGACGTTAAACTGAAGACAACAAACCACACCACACAACACACCACAACACTCACACACAACACACCAAAGCATGCCACAC
>NC_134900.1:24559978-24604978 GCF_041734735.1 Babylonia areolata | reverse complement strand
AAACAATATAATACAAAAGAATACAACATAATGCAACACATGACAAAACAAAACAACACAACACAAAACACAACACACACTCCACTACACTCCAACACAATACAACTTACACTACAGTACAAGACAATACAATACAATACAGTACAGTACACAACAACACAACAAAATACAACACAACACAATACAATACAGCACAGCACAGCACAACGCAGCATGATTCAGAGAGTCACAACAAATCCATGGACTCACAGTGGAGGCCTGACCGGCCAGGGAGTGGGAGAGGTCGCAGGTGAAGAAGCCCAGCTGTTGTGCACAGTGGATGGCCGCCCCACACCCCACCGCGTTACTGCCCACCAATACATTGTGCACCCGCCCCCAGTCGTCTCTGGGACTTCCACCTGTCACCCCGCCTGTCACACACCAACACCAAACTGACGTCTGGAAGCCTGCAGTCTGTCCTTCATTATAATGTCCACACACACACCACATTGACATCTCAAACTCCTCAGTCTGTCCTTAGTTATAATGACCACACACACACCACATTGACATCTCAAACCCCGCAGTCTGTCCTTAGTTATAATGTCCACACACACACCACATTGACATCTCAAACCCCGCAGTCTGTCCTTAATTATAATGTCCACACACACCACACTGACATCTCAAACCCCGCAGTCTGTCCTTAATTATAATGTCCACACACACACCACACTGACATCTCAAACCCCGCAGTCTGTCCTTAATTATAATGTCCACACACACCACATTGACATCTCAAACCCCGCAGTCTGTCCTTAATTATAATGTCCACACACACCACACTGACATCTCAAACCCCGCAGTCTGTCCTTCATTATAATGTCCACACACACACCACATTGACATCTCAAACCCCGCAGTCTGTCCTTAGTTATAATGTCCACACACACACCACATTGACATCTCAAACCCCGCAGTCTGTCCTTAATTATAATGTCCACACACACCACATTGACATCTCAAACCCCGCAGTCTGTCCTTAATTATAATGTCCACACACACACCACACTGACATCTCAAACCCCGCAGTCTGTCCTTAATTATAATGTCCACACACACCACATTGACATCTCAAACCCCGCAGTCTGTCCTTAATTATAATGTCCACACACACCACACTGACATCTCAAACCCCGCAGTCTGTCCTTAATTATAATGTCCACACACACCACATTGACATCTCAAACCCCGCAGTCTGTCCTTAATTATAATGTCCACACACACCACACTGACATCTCAAACCCCGCAGTCTGTCCTTCATTATAATGTCCACACACACACACCACATTGACATCTCAAACCCCGCAGTCTGTCCTTAATTATAATGTCCACACACACCACACTGACATCTCAAACCCCGCAGTCTGTCCTTCATTATAATGTCCACACACACACCACATTGACATCTCAAACCCCGCAGTCTGTCCTTAATTATAATGTCCACACACACACAACATTGATATCTCAAACCCCGCAGTTTGTCCTTAATTATAATGTCCACACACACCACACTGACATCTCAAACTCCGCAGTCTGTCCTTCATTATAATGTCCACACACCCCACATTGACATCTCAAACTCTGCAGTTTGTCCTTAATTATAATGTCCACACACACACCACATTGACATCTCAAACCCCGCAGTCTGTCCTTAATTATAATGTCCACACACACACCACATTGACATCTCAAACCCCGCAGTCTGTCCTTAATTATAATGTCCACACACATCACACTGACATCTCAAAAACGCAGTCTGTCCTTCATTATAATGTCCACACACACACACCACATTGACATCTCAAACTCCACAGTCTGTCCTTAATTATAATGTCCACACACACACCACATTGACGTCTCAAACTCCGCAGTCTGTCTTTAATCATAATGTCCACACACACACCACATTGATGTCTCAAACTCCGCAGTCTGTCCTTAAATGTCCACACACACACCACATTGATGTCTCAAACTCTGCAGTCTGTCCTTAATTATAATTTCCACACACACACCACATTGATGTCTCAAACTCCGCTGTCTGTCCTTAATTATAATGTCCACACACACACCACATTGATGTCTCAAACTCTGCAGTCTGTCCTTAATTATAATGTCCACACACACACCATATTGATGTCTCAAACTCTGCAGTCTGTCCTTAATTATAATGTCCACACACACCACATTAACATCTGGAAGCCTGCAGTCTGTCCTTTATTATAATGTCCACACACACACCACACTGACGTCTCAAACACTGCACTATGTCCTTAATCATAATGTCCACACACACACACCACATTGACGTCTCAAACACTGCAGTATGTCCTTAATCATAATATCCACACACACACACCACATTGACGTCTTAAACCCTGCAGTCTGTCCTTAATTATAATGTCCACACACACACCACACCACATAGCAGTGCTGAAAGGTCTGAAAGCCTGCAGTCTCTCTTCAACTAGCAGGCAATCAGGAAAAGTCTTTACGCTGCTAGCAAATCTCCTACGAACTGTTGACTGTTTCTCTCAAAGTAAGTAATCTTCATGGGGAAGTGCACAAATCCACATACATGCATTACAGTGCACACACACAATACCCCCTCACCCCGCAGACTCCTCCACAGCCTTCCCCCTCTCTCCCCCCCCAACCCCCCCTGCCCCCCACCCACACCTGTCATCTCGTTACACAGGAAGGAAGAGGGTGCCGGGTGACCAGCCGACTCCTCCACAGCCTCCTCCCCCCCCCCACCCCACCCACACACACCTGTCATCCCATCAGGCAGGAAGGAAGAGGGTGCTGAGTGACCAACAGACTCTTCCACAGCTGTTCCCCCCCCCCCCCCCCCCAACACCACCACATCATGCCCACACACACACACCTGTCATCCCGTCAGGCAGGAAGGAAGAAGTTGCTGGGTGACCAGCCGACTCCTCCACAGCCTTTCCTTTCTCCAGCAGCTCCAGAACCTTGAGTGGAAGGAGCAGGAGGAGTTTTATACAATGTCCCATCACACACACTGCTGACTGCAGACATTTTTTTTTTTTTAAACTTGTTTTATTCGGTACAAGTACATAGTGAGCAATCACAATCACATTCAACAGCCTGTTTTTTTCAACAAAGAACATACATACAGGGGTGAGAAAAAAAAAGGGGTGTGGGGGGGTGGATGCAAATACATACATACATGGGAAAAGAGGAGGGACATACTGGAGAGACATACTTGATAACTGATGCACTTACGAATGTGATTCAGTTACTGATTGCAGACAATTTTGTCAGAGCACTGGGTTTTTTTACATTTGAGTGTTATCATTTATGAGAGGAGAGGGAGGAGTATGAACGGTGAGTCAAGGCAAAACCGGGTAAATGAAGGGTGGAATTTGAAATAAATATCTAAAATGCGTTACAGATATTTACTTAATGGACTTTGTAAAAGAGAAGTTGTTAATCTAACAAGCGAAACTGATACTGAATGCAAAAAGTCAAAAACATCTCAGTTAATTGTGAATACCCACCTTCGTGCAGGTAAGGCTTCATCAATTGACAGTCAAAAATCATATGCTTAACTGTCACATTACTGAAACATATGCACTTGACTTTAGAGCAATATTCAGTCTGTAATGAATTAGACAACAGTCTGAAAATCAAACTTAGAATTGGTCTGCGAATCAGACAAAAGTCTGAGAGAGTATATCTTTGTGAAAGAGAAGTTGTTAATCTAATAAGCGAAACTGATAAAAAATGCCAAAAAGTCAAAAACATCTCAGTTAACTGTGAAGACTTCTTCTTCTTCTTCTTCTTCGTTCGTGGGCTGCAACTCCCACGTTCACTCGTATGCACACGAGTGGGCTTTTATGTGTATGACCGTTTTTACCAACTGTGAAGACACACCTTCATGCAGGTAAGGCTTCATCAAATGACAGTCAAAAATCATATGCTTAACTGTCACATTACTGAAACATATACACTTGACTTTGGAGCAATATTCAGTCTGTAATGAATTATACAATAGTCTGAAAATCAAACTTAGAATTGGTCCACGAATCAGACAAAAGTCTGAGAGAGTCCACTCAAGAATGTCCTACCTTTGGGGGCATGGCGTCACGGGCATGCAGGCCGTCAATCACCTCCAGACAGCGCTGAGGACTGGGCGTCTGTGGCACTGTCGGCCCTGACGCAATCACCTCCAGTGGGTTGCCTATCACGTCGGAGATGATCAGGGAGATCACCTGTAGAGAGCAGGTGCAATGATGAGTGCTTTGTTCTGTGTGTAATTTGTAACTTTTTTTTTTTGGTGTGTGTGTTAAGTGTCAAGGGGTGGGTTGCATGAGGCGATCTCTGCGGTGATAAGTTTACTTAGAGTTAAGAATGTTCCTAAGTATATGGAATTCACCATGGAGTTAGGAACATCATTAACCATAAGCGATAAGCAAACTTAGTGCTGCTGAACTCCTATAGAGAAAGGGCTTTATGCTAATATATATCATAGCTATTGTCATTATTGTTATCATTATTATTATCAGTAGTAGTGTCATGATCGTTATCATTATCATTATTTTAATCATTATTATTATTACTATTATTATTATTATTACTACTACTACTACTATTATAATTATTATCATCATTTTTATTATTATTATAACTATAATTATTAGTATAATATTACCATTATCACATCAACATAAACACACATACACAGTCACACCCCCCCCCACCCCCACCCCGCCGCCCCCCACCACCACCACCCCCACACACACACACACCTGTGCGGGCATAGCAGCCCTGGCCAGGCCCCCTCCCTTGAGGACCTCCAGGTTCTGTCTGATGCTGTTGACGTCCGTGATGGAGGCTCCGTGACTGAACAAGGCCCGAGTGGTCACCGCAATGTCCTCCAGCGTCAGGGGGTCCCGCGGGTAAGGCAGCAAGGCTGAGCCCCCTCCTGGTCACAACACACACACATACATTTTTTGTACACACATATACATACACACATCATCATCATCATCATCATCACTAGACCCAGCTGCGTACAAAGACAAGCAAAAAGACACACAGAAAGATGGAGCAAACAGCATTACCATATATAATAGACACAGTCTGAAGGTCCGTGGTTCGAATCCCAGTCAGGTCGAAAGCTGAACGAACCTGCTATATAATGCCTGAATGCTCTTCATGTGCGTATCCATGCAGACCAAACGCCTACATTAAAGATCCCAAAATCCAGTAACGTCAGCACTGGGTGGGTCATGAGAAAAAGAACATACCCGCCATGTATGCTCCTGAAAATGGAGCATGGCTGCCGAAAAAACAGTGGGGCAGAAACAGTCATGCTCATAAAACTTGTATATGGGTCATTATTCAGTGTTGGTCGTCAGTGGTGATCCATCACTTCACAGGAAAACAACTTGTTCTGGTAAGTATGAAGAAGAAGAAGAAGCAGACGAGGAAGAAGAAGATGAAGAAGAAATAGAAGAAGGAGGAATAAGGGAGGAAGGAAGTAAGGAAGGAAGAAATAAAAGGATGAAGAAGAAACAAATCAAGAAGAAGACAAAGAAGAAGAAGAAGAGGAAGAAGATGACTTTGAGTTTGACAATGAAGAAGAAGAAGAGGAAGAAGAAGAGGAGGAGGAAAAAGAAGCAGATGACACTGACAATGAAGAAAAAAAAGAACAAGAACAAGATCAAGAACAAGAAGAAGAAGAAGAAGACGACGACAAAGAAGCAGAATCAGAGGAGACAGATGGACAGACCAGACATGAGGACGATGACGATGTCGGTGGCAGTGAGGTTGGACACGAGGGAGTGGATGTCTCTGGCGGCTCGCAGGGCGCTGGTGTCTGGCAGGTTCTGGGCCGCTCCTTCCGCCACCTGGATCCTGCTGCCCTCCTTCAGCAACATGTCTCTGACACACACACACAGATATATCTATCTATGCACATACACACACAGAGATATATCTATCTACACACACACAGATATATCTATCTTCACACACACACACACACACAGATATATATATATATATATATATACACACATACAGAGATATATATTTATACATACACACACAGATATATATATATATATACACACAGATACATACACACACACACAAACACAGAGATATATCTATCTACACACATATAAACACAGGTATATATCTATCTACACACATATATATATATATATATATATATATATATATTATAGACACACACACACACACACACACACACAGATATATACATATATATATATACACACACATACACAGGTTGTGGGCGGCTCTTGCTACTTAGATCCTACTGCGCTCCCTCAGCAACATGTCTCTGGCACGCACACACATACACACACACACACACGCACACACAGAGGTTGTGGGCCGCTCTTTCTGCCACCTGGATCCTGCTGCCATCCCTCAGCAACATGTCTCTGACACATACACACAGACACACAGACAGACACACAGACACACACACACACACTCGTACACACACATACATACAAACAGATATTACATTCACACAGATACACACACGCAAGCACACTCACTGTTTCCCGGCCCTGACGTAGTCGTCCCTGGCCCCGAGAGGGATGGAGAGCAGTCCCCTGATGATGTGCTCCCCCAGCACCTCCTCCACCACCCGCCCCATGCCCAGCACCGCCTTGCCGAACCCCACCACAAACACGTTGCGATGCACGCTGTAGCTTCTGTTCTCCACCGTCAGCCTGTTGGTGTCCGGGTCAAAGTGGATTGCCTGCACAGTGCGCGAACTGCTAGTCGTCACGTCATCTTTCACACAAACGCTCTCGGTCACTCGCCTCTTTTAAATCTAGTGGAGTGATGGCCTAGAGGTAACGCGTCCGCCTAGGAAGCAAGAGAATCTGAGCGTGCTGGTTAGAATCACGGCTCAGCCACCGATATTTTATCCCCCTCCACTTGACCATGAGTGGTGGTCTAGACACTAGTCATTTGAATGAGACGATAAACCCAGGATCCGTGTGCAGCATGCACTTAGCGCACGTAAAAGAACCCGCGGCAACAGAAGGGTTGTTTCTGGAAAAATTCTGTAGAAAAATCCACTTCGACAGGAAAAACAAATAAAACTGCAAGCAGGAAAAAAATACAAAAAAATGGGGAGAAATACAAATACAAATACATATGGGAAATTTATTTATTAGAGACTGGGCCCCTCACAGCCAACTTACAGAGAGACCAGAAACACATTATGGACATAAGATCCAAAAAAAATCACTCTGTTTGATGTTATGGGAAGCTTACATTTCACTGCCAACAAAAGGATGTGCATTTTGTCATGAGTTAAAAACAACTGACTTTGCTTTTATGCAACACAGGTGCACATATATATCATATTGTAATGGAACATATTTCTTGTGCTCTATTTGGATATCAAGTTTAATGAATCAAGTATTTCTGAGCACAGGCCAAGAGAGAGAGAGAGAGAGAGAGAGAGAGAAACTGGGTTGGGTGGGGTGGCAGTCAGGATGTCTGTGAGTTATGTGCGTGTGAGAGAGTGAAAAAATCAGCAGCAGAAAAAAAAACCCTGTCTTTTTTGTGTAATGTTTCTACTTTAGTATACATATGTATTGAAAGGTATTCTAAAATTTCTTTTGTCCTGTATATGGATTAAACTGATACACCTGTATGTGTAATGCTTAAATCTTTCTTTGTTTTCCAATATCATTTATTGCCCAATACACTGAACGGAATTTATTTTTCCTTTGGACAGGATAAAGAAATACATTGTAATTTTTTTTTGAAAGAAAACAACCTTTGTTGCAAGGAGGGGAAAAAATCTAGCCTTAAAACTTATCTCTTCATTTTGATTGTGACATGTTAATCCAAACAGTAATGCACTCCAGTAGATGTGGTATGCTTGACTATGTGTGTGTATACCTATGCAGGTATGTATGTGTACAGGCATGTATGCATCTGCTGATGTGTGTGGAGGGTGTAGGGGTGGGAGAGTGTGGGTATATATATATATATGTATGTGTGTCTATATCAGTATATGTGTGCTTCTATATAATTGTTAGCTGCGATTCAGTGTGTATGAATAACATGATATTGAACATTATGTGTTTTGTAAAGCACCTACCGAGCTACGTAATTATCCATGATTACTATCATTCTCGTCTAACCTTTCTTCATTCCAAGATTTGACTTACACGACAAAATAGTTTTCTCCCCTTTCTCTCTTTCCTGACTACTCATGAGATTCGATCTGTGTCAGCTGAAAACACTGTTCACTCCATTTTAGATCACTCTTTTCTTGCCCATGAACCAGCCTACCTTTTGCAGCAGGGACCTAGGCATGATATATATCACCACCACAGGAAAATGCGCTGCGACAAAGAGCAACACAAGACAGTTTCACTTTCTCAACGAGGCTACATCATATCTGCTAGGCAGATGCCTGACCAACAGCGCTTAGTCAGGCCTGGAGTGCATGCATGCATATATTTGTGTACTTAGAGTGGATTTCTTCCACTGAATTTTGCCAGTTGCCGTGGGTTCTTTTTCAGTGCGCAAAGTGCGTGCTGCATGAGGGACCAGTTTATCGTCTCATCCAAATGACTAGATGCTCAGTTTGATTTTCCAGTCAAACTTGGGAGAAAGGGTCGGAGTGGGATTCAAACCCACACCCTCATGGATTCTCTGCACTGGCAGATGAGTGTCGTAACCACTCTGCCACCTTCCTTCTTAACTCAAAATGGCTGATTTCCAGGATCATCAAAAGCAACACAACACAGAGCCGACACAACACAAAGATGACAACACAAAGATGACACAACACAACACAAAGACGACACAACACAAAGATGACAACACAATGATGACACGACACAACACAAAGACGACAACAACACAAAGATGACAAAACACAACACAGTGATAACAACACAAAGACGACACAACACAGAGACGACACAACACAAAGATGACACAACACAAAGATGACACAAAACAACTCAAAGATGACCCAATACAAAACAACCCAAAGACAACAACAACATAAAAATGACACAACACAACACGATGATAACAACACAAAACAATATAACACAACACAGAGACAACAAAACACAAAGATGACACAACTCAAAGATGACAACAACACAAAGACGAAACGACATAAAGACGACACACCACAAAGATGACGACATAACACAAAGACGACACAACACAAAGACGATACAACACAACACAAAGATGACACAACACAAAGAGCTACACAATACGACACAAAGACAACAACAACACAACACAAAGACGACAAGACACAAAGACGACAAGACACAACACAAAGAGCTACACAACACAAAGACAACACAACAAAACACAAAGATGACACAACACAAAGACAACAACAACACAAAGACGACAGCAACACAAAGATGACAAAACACAAAACAAAGATGACAACAACACAAAGATGATGACAACACAACGCAAAGAACTACACAGCACAAAGATGACACAACCCGACACAAAGGTGACAACAACACAAAGACGACACACCTTCTGCAGCAGGGACCTGGGCATGACAGCCTCCACGGCCGTCAGGAAAATATTCCGCACATGCTTCCTCATCTCCATGTCTCGCGGGTCGAGCTCCGGGGCCCCGCCCTGTTCCGGGGACTGCGGCTGGGACGTCATGCTCATACAGGCAGCAGGGGGGGCCACTCTCCACGCCCCACCACCATCAAAGTTACCGTTCCTGAGGCTCCTCCCTTTGCACGGAGAGACTGGAAATCCTGTTGTCCTAGTGAACGTGGCACAACTGGCAGAAAACAGCGTCCCTCGCTGGGTGTGGTGTGTGCGTATCTGGTAAGGAGGAATCTCCTGTTTAAGTATCCCAACAAATTCTGGGACTTATTTTCAGGGCAACTTTTTTGTGCCTGGTTTAATAAACAATGTTACCACTACCAGATGTTATGACCCATTTTCTGTGGTTTTTCGACTATTTGAACAGTAATCTTCACGCACAGCTGAAGCAACATTACCATCAAAAGATGTTCTGACCCATTTTTGACTTACTTGTATCTGTGGTGATTTCTGCACTCTAAAACAGAGGGTTATTGTACTTACTTTGGATACATATTCATTCCTTGTGCACAAACGTGCAGACATCCTGCCAGGCTCACAAAATCATCTGCATTGTTTTGCTCGTTCTGCCTGTGCCAATCATAGATTTGCTCTTTCTGAGAAATCCCCCCACTGTCCCTTTCCTCCCTCCCTCCTCCCCCCCCCCCCCTCCCTCCTTCTCCCCCCTCACCCACACCCTCCCCTTCAAAACCGTAGAAAAGTAAACAAAAAGGTTCAGTCGTCAAGTGTCAGTTCGTGCTCCTGATATGGGTCACGTCAAGTCATTCTAAATCCAGACTCTTTGACAAGAAGTGAGGATTACATACTACATACCCTTTCTCACACGACTGCATTGCAAAACACCAGAACATTTTCATTTCATTAAGAAAGGTCCCAGAATTTCAGAACACTAATACAGGACATTACCAGGCAGGGGAAGGTAGAGGACTGTGTGTGGGCAACGAATGGCAGGATGCGATGAGAGGGTGGGGTGCGGGGGGCGGAGGCACGATGCAGCAAGCAAGTACGACAGCCAGTGGTGGTGGTGGTGGTGGTGACAGCTCTGCCCACAGCGGTCAGACCTCCCAAGGAGACCCTCAGGATCTGCAGACCTGTCCTCAGGAGGCTGAAATGCTGCTGGTTCCTACAGAGCACTCTGGGACGTATCCTGCAACAAGGGACACAACTATAGAAGCATACAATATGTGATTATTGATTGATTTTCTGTCCTTATCCCACTTCCCACATAACCCATCTCACACACACTCTTCGAATATTATGTTTTTCTTTCTCCAGTCACTGACATCCACCCTCTCGATTTTACATTTTGTACTCTATCTTTTCCACATTCTGTTCTCTCTCCATTTTGTACTCTTATCTTTTCCACATTCTGTTCTCTCTCTCTTTTCCTTCCTCAATCCACTCCCCCTCGCCCCCCTAGCCACCCCCCGCGCCCCCCCCTGCCCCCCACCCCTCCACCTCAACCACCCCCTTTTCAGTTGAATATTCCTTCCCCTGCCATTGATTTTCACACATGATTTCTAATTAATGATAATAATAATCACCATTATGATAAAAAAAAAACAACAACGAATAATGATACTAATAATGAAAATATCATTTATTTTCAGTCTAATATCATCATCTTAGAAGAACAGACTTTAAATGAATAAACGAACGGGACACAACTACAATGTGTACATTTATTATAATGACAATAATAATACAATGACAATAATAATAATCATAATAGATAGTATTTAATGTGTACATTTATAACAACAACAACAACAACAATAATAATAATAATGATATAATAGTATATAGTACTTATATGGTGCAAACTCCCCATATAATGGCCTCTAAGCGCCTCACATGAAACAACACATATACAATAGTGCATAAATAACATACCTCTGCACATGAAAAAATAACACATATATATATATGCATCTATACACCAAGAGAATGTTCTACAAACTGCAGGTATGAACAATCACACACACACACACACACCCTGCTCATTCCAACACAGACAGCCCTCACATAGCAACATTTGTGCACCAGATGTTCTTTATGGCATGACTCAACAGAAGGCTTTTATTTTGTTGTCCTGTTCAATTCATCGTATTTGTACTGTGACATTTTCAAACAAAATCCTGTATAACCAAGAGGATGCTTATCAGCAGACCGTTTCATTCTTTGGTACAGCACAAGTGAAGGGAAACAATGACGATGATGATGATGATGATAAGAATAAGAAGAAGAGGAAGAAGAAGAAGAAGAAGAAATGATAATCATAAAAGATGATGATGATGATAATAATAGTGGTCATGATGATGATGATAATGATAATACTAATAATAACAATAATGATAATAATAATGCGTATAATCTATAACACATTCTACCTCCCTAGCCCAAGGGTCCAGCACTAATAACACTGCACTGTAAAATGGATTTCATTTCCAACAGGGTTGGTGTCAAACAAACAAATAAGATAAAATAAGGATTCACTCATGGCAATCTATAAAGTATTGTCAGTTTCAAGTAGTAATAATCATTACTACATCACAGTTTGATTTATGAGAGAGAAAGAGAGACACAGAGAGAGGGAGGGGGTTGGGGGTGTGAGAGATATTGAGGGATGGAAGCAGAGATGGACTCCAAGCACAGACCTGTGTGTGTGTGTGTGTGTGTGTGTGTGTGTGTGCATGTGTGTGTCTGTCAAAACATCTGTGCTTGTGTGTGTGTGTGTGTGTGTGTGTGTTTGTGTGTGTGTGCATGCACGCATGTGTGTACATATAACTCAAATAAAACTTTTAAAACTCTTTTTTTTCTTCTTTTTTTAATAATTTTGTTCCTTCCATTTTGAGGCCTTCGTCTGGTTTTTAAAACTCAGAAAGACAAACCCAACACTTGAACAAATACGTACTCACCTATTTAAAGTGTTATGGAATATGCTATATTATTTGTGTATATCAGTCAGCAACAATGTTGTATTTTGTTATCCATGTTGTTGATGTTGTTAACCAGTTAGAGCACATGTCCAAGACTGTTAACACACAGCATTTAGCAATGAAGTGAACTATCGCTTTAAGCAGTGTTTTAAGGCAAGTTAATTCCCCTGTCTGCACACCAGGTGGTGTCAGCTTGCCTTTTTTGACATCCGCAGTGACAACAATGAACACATCTTTTGTGTGTTCTTTGAAACCTGCAGTGACAACACTGTACTCATCTTTTGTGTCCTCTCAACATACCCACAGAATTTTTGCCAGAGGGCAACACGTTTTGTTGCCATGGGTTCTTTTTCAGTGCATCAAGTGCATGCTGCACACGGAACCTTGGTTCATCGATTCATTCAAATGAATAGGCGGTCAGTTTGATTTTCCACTCAAAAGTTTGGGAGAAAGGGTGAGAGCAGGAATTTCTTTGTCTCTTTGCGATCATGCTGCTCCTGATTACAAACACCACCCAAAGCAATCTGTTCACTGACAAAACAGCAACACACACGCTTGAGGAAAGGTCAGCAAGTTGTGTTGTTAGCAGCCAAATGAGTCCAGTTAATGCTAACCACTGAATACATCTATGATTAACCACAGAATAAGTTCACTTAACACTGAATAGTTACAATCATACACAGTCATATAAGTTTCATAATAAGAATTAAAAACAAAATCTGCATACTGTTGAATAAATCCACTTATAAGCAGAACACAGATCACTATAAACTCAAGCGCACACCTTTGTTAGCCATGATATTAGCTACACTTCTTCACAGAAGGTTAAAAGAAACAACACTTGCTCAAAATGACATCACTACATGTGATACAGCATGGCAAACATACATAAAAACACATACCCCCAGTCCTAAACTGCTAATGGGCAACTGACAGTTTCTAGGGACCAAACAAAAAAAACATCATGTCTCTGATTAGGATCTCCGATGAAAGTCAAAAAATACATTATAATCAGAGTCTCTAATTTGAGCCTCTGAGAAAAGATCAACAAAAAAGTATTACAGTCTCTAATTAGGATCTCTGGGAAAAGACAAGACACAGATCATAATCTCTAATTAGGATCACAGAGAAGATACAAAAAAAAAAAAAAAAAAAAAAAAAAACCCACACATACACGCACACACACATCAAGCAGTCTGATTAGATAGTCTATGGAAATACAAAGGGGGTGTGGGGGGAAGGAAAACAAAAATTGATGATAAGCCCTCTGGTGGCTGTGCAGACTGAACGACACACCCTGACACACACAGGGCAAGGGAATCCATGGGTCGAAGGGCTCTGGGCAGCCAATGCTTTCCTCCCGTCTGTGCTTTTCCTCCACAGCTAGCCTTCTTGCAGCTTCAATGGTCCCAGCACCTCGCTTGATAGTCAAACAAATACACTTGCAGAGAGGAAAAAGAAAAAACAGAAGAAGAAAATAACGGTGAAGCTGTACTTCGATGATGCACTCTCCCTGGGGAGAGCAGCCTGAATTTAACACAGAAAAGGCTGTTGTGACAAAAAGGAATACAAAAAAAGAAGAAAACAAAGGAAAGATAGATTATTTTCTCCTTGATGTGGTCTGTAAATAAATGCTTTCCTGTTTCAGAGGTATCAAATGTTCCTGACCGCTGTACCTCTATGACCTTGTCCATTAACTAGTCTGGTGTCCTGTTCCGAGCAGTCTGTTGTGTCTCCTCTCATGTGTGATATGATGGCTGTGTCTCATGTGTGTGTGTGTGTGTGTGTGTGTCTGTGTGTGTCTGTGTGAGACTGTGTGTGTGTGCATGAGTGTGTGAAAGAGTTTGTGAGCATGTGTGGCTGTGTGCATGCTTGTGTGCATGCACACAAATGTATGTGTGCGTGTGTGTGTGTGTGTGTGTGAAAGTGTGTGTGTGTGAAAGTGTGTGTGCCTCTATGTGTGTGTGTTTATGTGCATGCGTGTGTGTGTGCCTCTGTCTGTGTGTGTGCCTGTGTGTGTGCTTGCGCATACATACATGGATGTGTGAGTGCCTGTGTGTGTGCGTGCATACATGGGTGTGAGTGTGTGCCTGTGTGTGTACATGCCACAGCTGGTGTCTAAATGACAGGTGACACATCTCACTTACAAGGTCAACGCACCAACATCTGGGTCAAACACCTCCAACAGTACAACCAAGTCACCTTCAGGTAGAATAATCCACTTTCAGATTCAGATTCACAGAGGCATCAGAGCGCAGACTGATCCATATACTGCCCCCTTCCACTTGGGAAAGAAAAGTGGGGGTGAGGGAAGGGGTTGGGGGTGGGGGCGGAGCAGACGATTTATACATGGACCTTATAATGACCTAATGTGCTTGTCAGGCCTGAAAAAAATTATATCCTGCAACTACTACTGTGCATGCAACTTTACACACACATACACACACACACACACACATGCAAACAACACAATTAATATATTATCACACCATTCTACCTCTCACCCTTCAGCACACTCATTTCATTGTCGGTCTCTGTGGCACACTTAAACTCATTCCATACACATACACTGAACACTGATGACCTTTGTAACGTTTACTGACCGATATGCTGATCACATGTCAAGTCATACTGAGTGAAGCACAAAACAAGATGTTCTTTAAAATATCTTTGGTTTCAAAACAAACAACAAACATACAAATAAATGCGTATAGGAAATGTATACATACTTTTCTTGGGGGAGTTGTGGGGGATGGGGGGTGGCTCAATGAATCTCAGCCAGGAAGCATAATCCAATTCTCCAGATAACATTGTCTCTGTGATAGCTTAATCATGGACACACTGTACAGTTCAATGCTCTGTGACTGTGACGAAATGTCTGAAGTTTTCAATGATCTACTGTGTAAGCAGATCTCATTCTCTGCTAATGCAGAGTGATGTATATATACTTGGTCTTAAAACATACTTTGGTTTCAAAACATGAAGAAAAAAATAGAAATAAATATGCATTAAGTAAGATAAATAAATTAAAAAAATTGGTAAAACTTTAGAATATTGTTTGGTTTCAAAACAAAAACAAGATTTGAGTAAGATATATTACGCAAAACAACTTGTTCTTCAAAATATCATTTATTTAAATAAACAAACAAACAAAAAAGAAAAAGAAAAAAGAAAAAAAAGTAAAATGATAACAGCTTGAACAAACATATGCCCTCCTCTCCCCCTAACAAAGAACAAAAAACAAACAGAACATATGCTAAATTATTACAAGTTTTAAAGACATGAACAGACTGCTGTTGTTTCTCTCTCTCTCTCTGTGTGTGTGTGTGTGTGTGTGTGTGTGTGTGTGTGTGTGAAATATCCACAACATTCAAAATATATTTTCTTGTGTGGTAAAACAAACAAACAAAAAAAACACTCAACAAAAGAAAGATTGAAATTTGCCTTCTGAAGCAGTCAGATCATATCTTTCACACACAATCATTACCTTATTGCATTGTGCTTTGAACCAGCTGAATATCAGAAACGAATTTTAAGTGAGCAAATACAGTTCAATATATCATCAAGTTAATCACAGGAATACACGAACACAAGATAAGGCAAGAAAAGATTTGCCATCATCATGAAATTTTCAGAACATCAGATCTCATGTCTCCATTTTTCTTCAGCAATACTGTAAGTGTAATGGCCTTGAATAAAAATAAATCTGACAAGGTGTACAAAAAAAGCGTACAAATATTAATCTCATGTTAAGTTTACATAACAAATCTTCAACCTGCGCTTGCTGTGCGAGAAATATCTCCAGCACCAAAGAGACCTCTACCACGTCTTCATTGACTTCAAGAAGGCATTCGACAGGGTATGGCACGCTGCCTTATGGGCCACCATGCACAAATTCAACATCAGTGAAGACATCATCCAAGCCATACAGAACCTATACGAAAGAGTAACCAGTGCAGTCCTCTTCAATGGTAGCACGGGTAACTGGTTTAGAACCACGGTCGGAGTCAGACAGGGCTGTCTACTCTCTCCCACTCTCTTCAACCTCTTTCTTGAAAGGATCATGACAGACGCCCTGGAAGATCATGTGGGAACTGTCAGCATTGGAGGCAGAGTCATCACCAACCTGCGCTTTGCCGATGACATTGATGGCCTGGCAGGAGAAGAGAAAGAACTCGAAGAACTCGTGCACAAACTTGACAAGACATCATCAGCCTACGGCATGGAGATCAGTGCCGAGAAGACCAAGGTTATGACCAACAACAGCCAAGGCGTAACGTCCAACTTGCACGTAAACGGTGAAAAACTGGAAGAAGTCTCCTCCTTCAAATACTTGGGTGCCATTGTGTCAGACGAGGGTTCGAAACCAGAGGTCCTGTCCAGAATCACGCAGACTACTGCCGCACTGAGTCGATTGAAGACTATATGGAAGGACAAAAAGATCTCCCTCTCGTCCAAAATCGGACTAATGCGCTCCCTCATCTTCTCAATATTTCTATACGCTTGCGAATCCTGGACCCTCACTGCAGAACTCCAGAGAAGAATCCAGGCCCTGGAAATGAGATGCTTCCGCAAGATCCTGGACATTACATACAAAGACCACATCACAAATGAGGAAGTGAAAAGAAGAGTCCAAAACGCCATTGGCCCATTCAAAGACCTGCTAACCACAGTGAAGGAACGCAAGCTCCGCTGGTATGGATACGTCACACGATCAGACGGCCTAGCCAAGACCATCCTGCAGGGTACCGTACAAGGAAGGAGGAAGAGAGGCAGACAGAGAAAGCGGTGGGAGGACAACATCAAAGAGTGGACGGGCCTGCCATTTGCCACAACTCAAAGGGCCGCTGAGGACCGAGGCAGGTGGCGCGAGCTGACCAGGCAGTCATCCATGGTGCCCCAACGACCCACCCACGGGTCAAGGGATAGATGAGATGATGAGATAAGTTTACATGATCTATGCAGCAAAAACAAATCTGTATATACTTTCTCCTCAAAAAAAAAGTCAGATTACCCACATTATAAATGTATTAAAAAAAAAAAAATAAAATAAAAACAACAACAACTGATGAAAAATACAAGTAATACTCAGCTAAAATGGTAATCCAATCGGGTATAAGTACAAAAATTGAAAAATAACAACTGAAAATAAAGATGACAATGGATAATAATATTCCATAATCAAGGCAAGACACTATTTGCCACCATGTCTAGTATTCAAATAATCAAGTCTCTTTTCTTTTGGTCCTTCATCAACAACACTGGAACACATGGTCCGGCATGAAAACAAATCAATCAAGCCATACAAAGTTAATCTCTCTTAAACATATAACTTCTCTGGAAACACAGATAACCCACATTGTAAATACAAATAATGGCAACTGACAAAAAGATGTTTTTAATACTCAGTTGAAAATGTAATCAAACAGTGTACAACTATGGACAAAAACAAATAACTGAAGAAAAAAAAAAGATTGAAAATCAACCTGTAAAAATACGTTACATCCTTTCTGTCACTTTTAACAAAGCAGTTTGATACTGAAACAACACAAAGTCAAATATCTTCATTTGTGCAGAACAAAACATGACCAAAACTATGTTTGTAAAAATCTGCAATTTGGATGGGTTCTAATCATCATTTGCATAGACTGAATGCAAAAATAACGTTGATATAACAATACCTGGGGAAAAAAACAACATCCCACACTGTAAACAACTTTCCAATATTTTACTTTTTATTCTTTTCTTTTTTTTTTTTTTATAAATTTGGCAAAACAAATGACGTATTACTTCATAAAAAACACACCAAAAAACGCTAGGAATAGTAGCATGTGATCTTGCATAGAAACAGATCAGTCAAGCCATCAAAAATGAACCTTTGTTAAGTTTACATGAATCACTTTTCAGCAAAAGAAAAAATAAATTGTTAGCAAGCCAGCTTGCTTTCTTTAATACTTTTTTTTTTATGTCAGCTGAGGAATATTTGTTGGCTTGTTTTTTGCACTGTTAGGTCAGGCGATGAAGTAGAAAGAGAAAGGAGCGTTGATCACTTGCTGGGTCGGAGGGGGTTTCGTACAATCAGCACCTGGATGTCCATGACGTTGGTCCCCGTCATGCGTGTCACCACCAGGTGGCGCCCCCCCGCCCCCTGCAGCCCCTCAAACAGGGCATGTGAGTCATTGTTCAGGAGAAACCCCTCACAGCCTAGCCCCGCAGCCCGCACCTCCATCTCCAGATTCTCCGTCACCACAGCTCCGGCGGCCGGGCTGGCTCCATCCTCCCCATCCGTGTCTGCTGACAGGAGGGTGATGGAGGGGGGCGTCCTCGGCTTCGACAGTTGGAAGAGGCGCTGAAGCTCCATCCCCGCTCCTATCGCCAGCTCCAGGTTCCTCCCCCCAATCCCCGCCCCCTTCATGCTGACCACCCCCTCCCCCCCACTGATGATGACGGCGTCACAGCCTGTGTTGACAGCGGTGCTGACCAGCGTGACCATCTCGTTGATCTGCTGCTTGGTGATGCCCGCCTTGATGAGGTCCACCTCCAGCGTCAGGATGTGCAGGTGGGGCAGGTGGCGCTGGTCAAAGCACAGCAGCATGAAGGTGCCCAGCCTGGCCAGAGTTGCCCCAATGGACCGCACCTCCCCTACCATCGACGTCGTCAGGATGTACGCAACATGACCCAACTCCCGGGCGCGAACAGCCGCAGCCTGACAAGCAATGCGGTTGCTTCCAACCAGGACGTTGTGAACCCGCTCCTTGAGGTTCTGCTTCTCCTCCCAGCCCCCCGCAAACACCCCGTCGGCCATCTTGAATCGTACGCTGAAGGACTCGTCCACCAACTGCCTCTCCAGGAATGCCAGGATGGAGGCGGGCATGGAGTTTCGAACCCCAAAGCGGTTGAGGATTTCCAGACACTGGTGAGCCGTTACCTGGTTGGGAACTGTGGGACCTCCAGCTATCAGGCTGACTGTGTCACCCACCACGTCCGATATGATCAGTGACACCATCTGAAAGGAGCAAAGCTTCTTCGTCACCACCATCAGATGAAACTGCCAACATTCACATAAATGCAGCCTCTGTAAAAGCCCTCTTGGCTGAGAGAATGGGGATGTAACTTGGGCACAACACTCACCACTATTCAAATTCTAGCTCAGATCATCAGGATAGCTGTTGCCTCCTCTGCTGTTCTGATGGTCAAAGTCGGTAATGACTATTATGCACTGTCTGTGATGGTGTAAAAAATATATTATTGTCTTTCTTCTGCTGGTGAATATGCACTTGTCCTGAAACTATCACAGCAACTAATAATAATAATGTGTGTTTATATGCTATTTATCTTGCATCTCAAAGAAAATTTGGCAATGTATGTGGTACGAATAAGGTACAGGAAGATAATTCTTTAAATGATAAGACACAAACTCATTGCAAATACTATGAAGGATGTGTCTTCAAATAAGCACACATACACACCCACACATGTGTATAAACACAAAGGCTCACAGTCACAGACACCCATCTACACACACAAGCACCATCCCACAGACACATGCTAACCCCTTCACAGCAAATTGAACAACACCATGAGTCTTCTTTTTTTCCATTCTGTGCCTGCATAAAGTGCAAGAGTATTGTGTGTATAAAATAAACAATTCACAACATGTGTCCACCATTTCAAACACACAAAGTACTGACAGTAAATGTTGGTCTCCATAAATAAAAATATCAAGGCTTCTGCATCCCTGATACTTTGAAAATGGGAAGGCTGCACACGTTCAACCAACAGATGCCTGGGGTGTTCTACCAACACATGAAGAGTGAAAATTATGTACCAGAGCTTCAATCTAACGTCAGGTTCATCTGCTACAAAGATAAGTTATCTCCCTTCACCTCTTCTTGGCCCAGAAATCTGGACAACTATGACAACAGGTTTGAGGTGCGACTGCCTTAGTATGTGTACAGCAGTGCAGAAAAACAGAAAATGACAGAAAACTCTATGCAGAGACACAGGCTTTGACACACAACTGACAGACTGACCTGGAGGAATCTGGTGAACAGTTCTTTAGTGTGGCACTCCAGTGACTCTTCACAGAGTTGAAAAAGAAGAAGGAGGAGATGGAGAAGAGGGAGAAGGAGAAGAACAAGAAGAAGAAGAAAAATGTAGATCTAATAAGTAAGTGCAACAACAGAGTGACCCTCTGAAGGAGTCTGAGAACCCCTAGAGTTACCCTAAGAGAGTCTCTGGGATCCCCAAAGATCCTCAACTTATCAGAATCCCTGCATACACACACAACGATCACTGAACAAGTGAACAATCCAGCTGCCCTTAACCAGCCCCCAAGCCCCAGACCTCCCTCCTCACCTTAGCAGGATGAGCAATGTCCACGGCCTTGCCGCCTTTCAGCCGCTCAACGTTACTACGAAGGACATTCACCTCACTGACCGTGACCCCACTGTTGTACAAGGTCGCCGTCATGGTGATCAGGTCGTCCAGGCTGATGCCCTGTTGTGGACAGGGCAACAGGGCTGACCCCCCACCTGCAAAGATCACACAGGAGGCAGAGGTCACACAGAGGGCAAAGGTCACAAAGGGCACAGATCACTCCAAGGAGGCAAAAGTCACACTGAGGGGGGTAAACATCTTCAGCACCACCGTTCAAGGAATGTAGAGTACCCTCCCTTCCCACACTGACAAGCGCCGCTCTGTCTCTGTCTCTGTCCTTGCATGCAGTGACCACTCCCCGCACTTCAACCAGGTAAAGCCCTATTTCAGGGTCCTAAATTGTGGGACCTATTTTACCAGCAATTTTTGTGCATACATGAAACGATACCACAATTAGATGTTGCAACTCAATTTTGATGCAGATTCAGTAGCTAAACAAACGTGCCTCCATCTTGCTCTTTCCGTTTGTGGTCCCTCAAACCATGAAAATGTCAACAAAAACCATGGCAGCTTGAGACAACAAGTGTAGGTTTGGGTTCAAGTTATGGGTCATTTTGCGTCATATTGTGCCTATTTCTTGATTAGAAAGGTCAGCTACATGCAGCATGTCATTTCTCACATGGCTCCATTGCAAAACATGTGAATATCTGCATTTAAATTGGTGCAATAATTTAAAACGCTAAAATAGGACCTGACACTGTGTGTAGGCCTCTCTGTACTGTAGTCTGTAGCAGAATACAGTTTCAGTTTCTCAAGGAGTTGTCACTGCATTCGGACAAATCCATATACCCTACACCACATCTACTAGGCAGATGGCTGACCAACAGCATAACCCAATGGGCTTAGTCAGCCTTTGATTGCAAGCTTCTATCATATTTGTGTACAATTGTGTACCCCTCAGAGTGGATTTCCTCTACAGAATTTTGCCAGAAGACAACACTCTCATTGCTATGGGTTCTTTTTCAGTGTGCCAAGTGCGTGCTGCACACACACAGGTATGCATGCTAAATTGTGGGACCTATTTTACCAGCTGCTGCAATTTACTGCATTAACTGATTGATTAATTGTGTGTTTTTCATTCATTCATTTATTTACCATTGCACTTGTGTCTTATAAACCTTACAGTTTCATGACAATAAAATTTATTCTATTCTATTCTATTCTATTCACAGGACCTCAGTTTATCATCTCATCCGCAAAAAGTAGACGCTCAGTTTGATTTTCCAGTCGAACTTAAGATAAACGGTGACAGTGGGATTCTAACCCACACCCCTGGGATAAAGGGCGAGAATGGGATTCTAACCCACACCCTCACAAACTCTCTGTACTGGCAGCTGAGCGGCTGAACCACTCTGCCACCTCCCTCCTTTGGAATACAATAAAGCGTTCAAAAGTTCAGTGGATGTAATGAACGAACTTTGCAGCAACAACAAAATCACTAACTCAACAGACAGGCATACCCACCTGATACCAGAAAGATGACCAGGTCAGTCTCTGTTCTGGCGGCCAGCAGAGACTCAATGGCTAAAGCGGCGCTGTGAGCTACGCTGTCTGGCAGGTGTCCATTGGCGCCTTCATACACCTGGATCTGACTGCCGGACCATAGCAACAGGTCCCTGCAGCCGGGAGGAGACAGAACACCATGTATGTCACTGTCACCAAAGGTGTTTGCTTAATATTAAGTAATTAACACTACTACTACTGCTACTACTACACCACTTCTGCTACCACTACGACTTCTGCTACCACTACCACTACTACTAAAATGATAATATGAATGATGCTGATGATGATGATATTAAATTACTAATGTACAACAGACCCCTGCAGCAAGGGAGGAGAGAAAACAACATGCAGTGTATTGGTCAGCCATCTGTCCCATGAGTGGGAGTCACTGCTTTCTATAACACTGAACAGTCTGCAGTGAGGATCAGGGTCCACTTTACCATAGTGCATGTCTTTGGAACAACAACAAAACAAAAAAAGAAAAAAAAGGCCATTTAAAATATAGTTTAAAAAAGCCAAAATGCCAAAATGGATAATTTCATCAGTATAATGGGTGCTTATAATGAGCTGTATCTCCTTAGAACATGGCCCTGAGCACTAACAATCAACATCAGAATGAGGATAAAATGGTGACCAAAAAGTAACAATATATTACAGGGCTCTATATAATCAAGACTTTTTTGACAAAATAAACACACACACACAGAATTACAAATATATATATATATATATATATATATATATATATATACAGACTGTTCAAATCTGCACAAACAGTCTGTATTACTAGCCAGCAAATCCATGCCTTTACGCTCTAGCTGTGTGCATGCAATGTGCATTGCAAATCAAACGGATGTGCGCACAAGAGGAACAGACATCTTACCCTTTTCCTTTCTCCTTCAGGATCTCTCTCTGTCCCCGTGGGATGCTGACAATTCCGCTGACCACATGCTCCCCCAGAATGTCTTCCACTGCCCGGGCCATTCCCAGCACCGCTTTGCCAAACCCCACCACATACACATTGCGATCCACCCTGTATGTTTTGTCCTCAACCGTCAGAACACGCGTCTCTGCGTCAAACTGCAGCACACTCTCCACCATGTGATGTGGCTCAACTGAATTCACCGCCTCCCTGTAAATATCTTCCGCAACAACGTTTCCCGGTAGCTGTTCAACGCAGGCATTTTTCAGGCTGCGTTCTCTCTGATATGAAATGGAGCCACGATTTCGGAACTGTTTTGCGTTTCCAAACAGTGGTGAAAAAGTGGGGTGCACATAGTTACGATTCAAAGGCTGCTGATGATTCAAGTTATGAGTAAACACCACGGAGTAAATTCCACGAAAGCCACGAGCATTTTTAAGGTGCCGAGTAAGCTGCCTGGCGGAGTGAAACCAAGTTTGGCTGAAAGAGAAATTAATGCATACAGCTCTACATGTATTATAATAACAACATTAATGGCATCCTTGATTTAAAACTAACCAAACTTTCTTTAGTTGTTCTTTACCCTTAAAAAAATTGATGGTGACTTTTGATTATGACAAAATTACACAAATATTTTCAAATCTTCAACACCAAGGCACAGAGAGGGGAGGGATGGGTGGGTATGTGGGTAGAGTGCTAGGAATAAACTTTTTTTGTGGGCTTCCAAACAAATCCTTTTGTTGTTGTTTTCTTTCACATCATCATGATCATGACCCCTCTGGGTTTCTTTGAAAAATTTACTGGATCACGATGATATGTCGCAGGGGCCAATATGGCCATCATCGCAACGGACTTGGGAGAGCACATGTAAAATAATAATATAAAAGAAAGAAAGATAAGGAAAATGCTAAAGCAACAGAAGAAGAGGCCACCGTAAGTCTTGATGTAATCACACACGTGCACAAATTAGGACAAGACATGCAACTTTTTTTTTTTAATCAAAAAAAGGGGGGGGGGGGGGGTAGGTGGTATGAAATTAAAACCACCATATCAATCCAACAACCGTTCGTGCGTGCGTGCAAGCAAACGCTACCACGTGTGTACTCTGTGTGTGTGTGTGTATGTGCGCGAGCGCGCGCGTTTGTGTGTGTGTGTTTGTGTGTCTAAAGTGCAGAGAACTTGATTTATTCTGTGTGTGATATATGTCCACTTTCGTACAATCCGGGTGTTGTGTTTTTCTTCTGCATCTGCTATTCAAACTGTAGCGGCATTGGTACAAATATTACAAGTAATACTTACAGCGCCATTCCCCAGCAACCAACTTATGTTAGTTTGCAGGTGCTGTTTTCAGTTTCATTCTGGGGGAAGTGTTTTCGCCGTTGACTTCCCCCGACTTTGACCTCTTGATACGGGGACTGAGTATGTACTTGGCAGCTGTGCGGTTTCAGTTTATCAAGGAAGCGTCACAATGTTTGGACAAATCCATACACGCACACCACATATGTTTGCCAGATGCTTGACTAGCAGCATATTTGTTTTCTCTTCGCCACTCAGCAAAAATACAACACCCTTGAGGAGGAAGAACCAAAACAAAACAACAACAAAAAAGTATATTTACTGTAGCTACTCAACTTGAATAACTCAAGCGTAGTTTCACAGCAGTTGTACACTAGAATTTCGTACAATGAAATATGTAACAGTCATGCCTTGAGTGAATGTGTACAAATTTCGCAGCAGTTGTACACTAGAATTTCGTACAATGAAATATGTAACAGTCATGCCTTGAGTGAATGTGTACAAATTTGTGTACCTGTCAGACTGGATTTCTTCAACAGAATTTTGCCTGAGGTCAACCTTTTTCTTGCCATGGGTTCATCTTCAGTGTGCCTTGTGCGTGCCTAACACAGAACCTTGGTTCGTTTTCTCATCTGAATGAATAAGATGCTAAGCATACCTGGGAGAAATGGTGAGACTGGGATTTGAACCCAGACACTATAACTGACACTGTTTGGGCAGAAAAAATGTCTTAAACATTCAACCACCTTCATTGTGCTTGTACCCGGCACTGTATCCCCCCCGCCCCCACCAAAAAAAAAAAAAAAAAAGAGAGAAAATTTTACTTTTAAAAATGACTGACAATTAAACATGCACTGTAGAATGGATGGGAAAACCAGTTGCAGAGACTCGATCAGACTTTGACACATGACCAACAGACCTGGAAGAATCTGGTGAACAGTTCTGTGTGGTGCCCCAATGACTCTTCACAGAGTTTAAGGAGGTAAAGAAGAAGGAAAATACAAAGATGAAAGAAAGAAGGAAATAAAGAAAGAAAGAAAGAAAAGAAGAAGATAATTTATCACTCTCATCAGTGTATCTGGATAAGGTGGCAAAACTCTGTGTGGGGAGGGGGGGGGGGAATGAAGGGGGGGTGCGTGTGTGTGCATGTGTATGCGTGCGCACGTGTGTGCTTTTAAAACACATACAAACATGCATGTCAATAAAAACAGAATAATCCACAGCACTTTCTTCTGATTTTTATTTTTGGGGAAAAAATGAGAAGCAGCAATGGAATGTGTACAATATACAGTCACCATGCATAAATGGCCTTTCCAATTTCACACATGCTGTGCATGTATCACAGTTACGGTAACATGTGGCTAAAGTAGGCACAGTTCTGAGCATTTGTGTAACAGACATCCATTAACAAGGTAAGAATAATGAAAAATTAGTGCATAATGAATAATACCAATAATAATGATAGTAATGATATTAATAATTTATATAAAAAAAAATAAAAAAGATAATGATACAATAACAATTAAACATTTACATCATATTTATATGTGTCTCTATTTAAGTATATTTAATAATACATGTAGTATGAATAAGGTACAGGAATATAATATTAAAAAAATGTGTTAAAGGGTGTTAACTCATTAAAAAGAAACAAAACAAAACAAAACAAACAAAAAAATGTTCCATCACTCATTCTCTCTCTCTCTCTCACACACACACGCACGCACGCGCACGCACGCGCACACACACATGCACTTACACACACAAGGAAGACATTGTGGGGGAAAGATCTGTAGTTTAAAAAATTGCTTTAACAAATACATTTCAAGGTTGCATTTGAAAGATGTTCCAGTGGCACTGTCTGATGTTGTGTGGATGAGAGTTCCAGAGCCAAGCACCATAGTGGTCCTTAACATTTCCACATAAAGCAAGAACAGCTTCAAAACAAAATACCTTTTGGTACAATATCTCTGGGTCCATTCTGTAAAACACTGTAACCCATAAATTGACACCATGATTACTACTATGGCAACTACTATTACTACTATGAAGAAGAAGAATATGAATGATATTTAACAATAATATATATTTATACTGCACTTTTTCTGTCTAAGAGCTCACAGTTCTTTTCATTGAACAAAAAAGTTTCAAATTGCATATAAAATATACCATTCATGACCACTCTCTCTTTCAAAATGGATTAAAATAGATACAAACAATACAAACGAATTTGCAGAACAGCTCAATTAAACAGTAAAAAAAAACCCTGACAGATAAGCACAATATAAGTGCATTGTAAACAATCAGTTACTTCAGCTGAGCATAACAGAGCACCACTTAAAAGCTTTGTACAAAAGCATACCCACATTCCTTCCTAATGATTCACTTTGATTTGCCACAAGCATAGCAGCATGGAATGAACAAGGTTTTGACAATACTTTTGTGGAATGTTTCCAAGTCATAATGCACCAAAAGTTGGCCAACAAAGCAGAAAATGTTGTCTGTCTTCATTTTTATTCTTATGTAAAGGACACAGCACATATACATATGTAGAATTTCAACATTGGTGATGATGTACTGCGATGTTTGATGTTGCACATGTTAATCCTGTCATACAACACCCAGATAAGAGGAGCCACAAGAGAAAGGAGCGTTCACCACAGATTGATGTACTGATGCTACCATCAAATCACTATCATCACTGTCATCACCAAAATCATCACCTGTTTTGTATTTGATACAACAAAGTTGGATTCACAAGTCACCAGTATGACTTTTCAGCTGACTGGGAAAAATTTAATCTGTAACTGAAATATGATGGAATGCAGGCATAACAAAAATCCAGCAGTTTGACATTATCATCATTATTATTATTAGTAGTAGTAGTAGTGGTATCATCTCAGCACTTTAAAAACACGAGTCATTTGTACGACAGGCTGCCAACCTTGGTAGAGTCGACTGACAGCTGTCCTTAGGAACTCTTCATTCGTTTCCTGTGTCATTCAATCAGACTTCATTCACACAAACACATACATGTGTATCACATGTACATTGTTGCTTATTGTCCAGCTGACCTCAAGGGCCATATCAGGACTGCCCAATGCTTTGACCATCTGGCTGGTGTAACCAGCATCTCTCCCACTCAGATCTGAATTTGGAATGTTTGTCGTCTTATGCTCATTCATCAAACAAAAACATCAACACATTACAAAATAGTCCAACATGAAGAAAATTGCCCAATCAAATACTTCTGGGTCAATGAATATTCAAGGCATGTTTTTGAAAATCAAAAGCAACTTATATAATATATACATATTCATGACTTATGATTCTGAACTATACATTTTTCAAAAAACCTTTACTAATTCACATAATATATACATATTCATGATTTGCGTTATTATCAACTTTATATCAATTAACAAAATTTGTAACAATAATGAATTATAATGACTCTGGGTCAGTATGGGATTGCATTAGTCTTTTTTGTTCTTTTTTTAAAATTTTTCAAACAAACTTATATTATAGACTATTTTATCATATTGCATGCTATTTTAACAATATTCTGGGTAATACAGAAAATATACAATTAACTTACAACATATGTTATAGTCTTTGACAAACTGGAAAAATACACACACACACACACACACACACACACACACACACACACACACAAACCAAATTGGAGCACCAAATTCAGTGGTTTAAAAACAAAACAGAAACAATAATGAAAATAAAAACTGATTGCCAAAAATACAGCTGACATGCAGTAACAAACAATCAGGTGATACTGAATGCTGAATAAGTGGAAACGGAAACCAAAATGAATTAATCATATATAACTATTCATCACTATCACTATTTATTTCATCTCAAGAAACACTGATTAAGAAACAGACAGTGTTTGATTGATTCATCTTCTCTTTGGAACCAGATAGTCAGGACAGCAGATGCCTCATCAATCTGCTATTCTGGTGATCATAGTCAGGCATCAACGAATATCACACATACATTTTCTAATTCCTAAAGCTGAGATCTGAGTATTTTAGGACAAAGGACGCTAAATTATAGAATCTGGAAGAGGTGCTGCTAGCATGAAGGTAATGCCCAGACTGACTGTTGGAGGGAAGACAGTGATTATTAAAAAAACGATTTTATCCTTATGGGTAAGAAAATCAATCATCTGGTAGACTTGTCAGCAGTTAGTTATGTAACTATATATGCACATGAAAAGGTTACATTTTCATACAAGTATAAAAGCTACATTAGTTGGTATCTAGTCATTACACTTTACTTATTTAAGAGCCTGTAATTATCTAAGTAGGAGACAGGGGCTGACTGAGACCGATGCAAGGAATGTTATTGGAATGAATAAAGTACAAAAGGTATATATATACATATATATATATATATTTTTTTTTTTTTTTTTTTTTTTTTTAGTTAAAACATTTCTTCTAAAGAAGTGTTCAACAGTTGTGAGGTACAAGTCCTTGTATGCAGCTATTTAAAAAAATGATAATCTGTTTAAAAAAATAATCAGTAAGAAAAAAAAGCTATCCCCCCCAAAAAAAAGTTCATTACAACACAACAAGAATGATCAGCAGTACAGAGAAATAGAAAAAAAACAGAAGTAGTTTTTGTTTCAACAGCTCAACAGACATTTTGTTTCAGGAACTTTTCACAGGTTCACCATCAAGTAGGAGTATCTTTCCCACCACCACCAAATCATAATTGTCATTTTAATCATTACTGACATTTATACAACATCAATCCTCTTTAAAATACCAAATTCTAAGCGCTTTACAAACACAGAGTCATTTGAACAACAGACTACCTACCTGGGTAGAGCTGACTGACAGCTGCCTCAAGGCACTCATATCATTCGTGTCCTGTGCCATTCAATCAGGTTTTAGACATGCGCAAGCACACACATAAGAGTTAACATTGAGTTCAACAATTAATAATATGCGCAGCTTAAGACACACATCAGCAAGTACAGAACAATGCATCAAACTGACCCAGAGTTCAACAAATAATAATATGCGCAGCTTAGACATACATCAGCAAGTAGAGAATAATGCATAAAACTGATTCAGCGTTCAACAAATAATAATTTGCACAGGTTATGACACACATTAGCAAGTAGAAAACAATGCATTAAATTAAAGTTGAGTTCAACAAATAATAATTTTCACAACTTAAGACACAGATCAGCAAGTAGAAAACAATGCATTAAGTTAACGCTGAGTTCAACAATCATTTGCACAGGTTACAGAACACATTGGCAAGTTTAGAATAATGCATAAAGTTAACACTCACTGAGTTCAACAAACAACAATTTACACAGGTTACGAGACGCATTAGCAAGTAGAGAACAATGCATAAAGTTAACGCTGAATCCAAAAAGTAATAATACTGTTTTAACCCCTTCGTTGCTGAGTCCTGGTGAGATAATGCGGCAGAACCTTCCAAACAGAATACAGACAATCAGTGTGGTTTTTTTGGTTTGTTTTTAATCATTATTGTTTGTTTTTTTATTACATTAATTTTAAAGGTTCATCAAAATTAAAAGACATTTCCTGGCCCTAAAGGAACAAAAAGGAGGAGTTTGTATTATACTCCATGTTTGGTGTTAAATATACTTACCATGTCAAACTGATGCAAACTAGGCCTATTGGTTTGCTCTGCTTGGCCAAATTTCACGCGGCTAACAGTGAAAAGACGGGCCCACCCGCTCTTAGCCAATCAAACGCCTCTAAAAACTATAAGCGCTTAATCATTCCTTTGGCCAAGGCTCTCCACGCCATCTTGTCAGGTTTACACTCTGTCTCGTCTTACGCTTTTTTTGGCTATTCAGCGTATCCTTTTGGCCTTATTTTGTTGCATGCGGCTTGTGTTTATTGACTTTTATCTATTTTTCCATTTCTTTTCCACACTTGTCAACAGATAATGATGGGGTTCCACCAGCAGACTGGCCGAGGACTGGGGAGAATGGAGCACTCTGACTCCCCCATGCAGGAGCAGCTAACTCTAGGAGTAAATTTTCAGGACTCTGTGCAAACCCTGTAGCTGTCAGCAACAGTCAGAGGGTTAAGTTAAAGCAACGGGAAACAGGACGCGCAGTGGGATCAATCCAAGGGGAATGGTGATGTGTATAAGGACTGGTACACAAGGAAATCATATCCTTCATCCATTCATCAATTTCAGTTTTAACACTTTGTACCCAGAGTAGTGATTTGTACCAACTTGCTCCTCTTGGAACAAGTACAGATTTTTCTGTACTGCACTGGGCACATTCAGTTTTGCTTTCTCAATCCCTTGTATTCTTGTTTGGTGCTTTCAGCCTGTTGGCTTTAGCCTCTACTTTCTTTGCCAATGTTTTCAGGGTGCTGGCTTTAGCCTCTACATTGTCTGCCAGTGTTTTCCAGGGAGTCAAACGAGCACGTTTCTGATGATGTTCTGTGGGTTTTGTGTATAAGTGTTGCGTCAACTTGTTTTTGATGACATGGTGTGCATTCTGTGTAGAAGAATGGGCTTTGATAGTGCACTCAGCTGGTTCACAGAAAGTGCAGTGCAGCTGTACTGATGGGGTACACAGTGTTAAGGACATGTCCAAGCATGCGGGCTGATCCATATTCACATCTGCTTTCATCATTTCAGGGAGGAAAATTGTTAACACTGAGATCTGTGTGCTTTTTACTTCACACAGTAAGACACCAGTTCTCCACGAACACATGACATGGTTCTGTCCAAACCACACGATGCACAGTTCTGTAGGCACCACACAACGCAGTTCTGTAGAAAAAAAAAATCCACATTTCTGGCACACACTTCTGGCTTCCAAAGAGATGACTGATCCATCTTGACCAGGTGCCAGTTGCATTGCTTGGTTCTAACTTTTTGACAGTTACATGTGACTAAATGCCTATGTTGACCGAACTATGCCATTGGTCAGTTCCATACTACACACAGTTAGTAGCGGGTTACGACCATACTGAGCTCTTCCGTCTGAGTAATGCAACTGGCTCCAGGTGTCCGTGTGTGGAAGAGGTGCCAATGCTTGCTGGCTAATCCATACACGCCGATGAAAAAAAAAAAGATTCTAAAGGACAATGCATAAACCAACGCTCTGGTCCGTGAGTGGAGCGATGACCTCGTGGTAATGCTCCCCACTAGGAAGAAGCCAGTGTTCACAGGTTCGAGTTCCATATAAAGACCAGGATTTTAAATCTCCTCCCACTCCACTAGACCGTGAGTGCTGCCCTGGGTGCTTTTCATTCAGATGATCCAGGAAGATTCCATGTTTGGTGTAAGCACTTAGCGCTTGTGAAAGAACCCCACAGCTACTAAAGGGTTGTCCCTTGCTGTTTAAAAAATAATCAGTAAAATAAAAAAAAGCTATCAAAAAGAAAAAGAAAAAAAAGTTCATTACAAGAATGATCAGCGGTACAGAGAAATAGAAAAAATGTTTCAACACCTCAACAGACATTTTGTTTCAGGAACTTTTCACAGGATAACAATCAAGCAGAAGTATGATGTTTCTAACAACCCACTGGCTTTTGCCCAGATGATCGAGCTGTTCAGGTCAGGGGTCTTGGCTCTGTGAAGGCTGCATTGTTCGAGGGGCAAGTCTTGGATATCTGTCTTGGTGGGGTTTCCATCTATTGTTCTAAGGGGGAGCCCTGTTTGTCAAACAAGCAGTGAATTTCTGAGGGGGGTAAAAGTCCTGGCTGGCATTACAGGAAGAAGTCCTGGGTACATACACCTGCAGACAAAAAAATAAGGGGGAAAGTGGGGGTGGTGGTGAGGGGGGAAGGGCAGCCAAAATTGCACGCAGAGAGATCTGGTGTGACAAAAAGCAATACAATACAATACTATGCAATACAAAACAATACAATACAATGTAATGCAATGTAATGCAATACAATACAATTCAATACAAAACAAAACAGTACAGTGCAACACAGCACAGCACAGCATGGCACAGTACAGTACAGTAAAGTACAATACAATTCAGTTTGATACAATACCATACATTATAATACAACGCAACACAAGACTACACAATACAAAACAAGAGAATACAATATAATACAACACAATACTATACAATATAATACAACACAACAAAATACCATATAATACAATACAACACAGCACATTACCGTACAATACAACACAACACAACAACACAACACAAAACAACACAACAACACAATACCATACAACACAACACCATACACCACAACACTAAGCAAAACGACACAAGACAATACCATACAACACAACACAAAACAACGATAACACAACACCACAACACAATACAACATAACACAACAACAACACAGTACCATACAACAACAACACAACACACGGACAACAGAGGGTGGGGTCAGTGAGGACTAAGGGTCAGACAAGTGAAGGTGGCCGTGAGGTGCAGTGGTACGACCAGGGCGGTGATGTCGTCATGGGAGGGTTCGTGTCCCCCCTCCGTCCTCCACCCAGGCTGGTCAGGGTCAAGGTCCTTCTCCCCCCGTGCCTGTAGCACCGCCTGGTGGGCTGCATGCTTGTACCTACACAAAGAAAGACAACTCTGTGTGTGTGTGTGTGTGTGTGTGTGTGTGTGTGTGAATGACAGTGTGTGTGTGTGTGTGTGTGTGTGAGTATGTGTGTTTCTTTTTTTTTATTTTAATGTATTTTCACTGTTAAGCGATATTAGATGGGGGAAAAAGTTGTGTGTGTGTGTGTGTGTGTGTGTGTGTGTGTGTGCGCGCGTAGGGGTTGGGAGCGTGGGGGGTTAATAGGAAGAGCCAGCTGAAACGTCTGAACACAGCCAAGATGATAATAATAATAATAATGATTGGCGCAATAGCCAAGTGGTTAAAGTGTTGGACTTTCAATCTGAGGGTCCCGGGTTCGAATCACGGTGATAGCGCCTGGTGGGTAAAGGGTGGAGATTTTTACGATCTCCCAGGTCAACATATGTGCAGACTTGGTAGTGCCTGAACCCCCTTCATGTGTGAACACATGCAGAAGATCAAATACGCACATTAAAGATCCTGTAATCCATGTCAGCATTCGGTGGGTTATGGAAACAAGAACACACCCAGCATGCACACCCTCGAAAGCGGAGTATGGCTGCCTACATGGCGGGGTAAAAACGGTCATGCACATAAAAGCCCATTCATGTACATGCGAGTGAACGTGGGAGTTGCAGCCCATGAAAGCAGAAGAAGAAGAAGAAGATCATAATAATAATAATGATAAATATGTGTATTAATATAGCACCCTTTCTCTCTTAGAGTTCAGGGCGCCTTCCATTATAGAAAAAGTTCAAAACTACATGAATCATTCATGACCACTCTTTCTCCAAGCCCCTCTCCTCCCAAACCCTCCCTCTCTCATTTGTCTATGTCATGTATACAAAGGATGTGAGAACGACTGTATACACTACAGAAGACTGCTTTCTTATCATCATGACATTTCACTGCAGTACATCACCAGTGGAGGTCTGCCTAATCAATCTTCATGCTTAGAAAGGATGTGAAAATGACTGCATACACCAGACACTGCAGAACGCTGCTTTCTTTTTATAACATAATTCAATAATAATAAGTTTATCTATATAGCACCTAGTCAAATAATTTTGCTCTAAGCACTTTACAATATTTCCAATTTAAAAACAAAAAAAAGTATGTATCATCTATATAGCACCTAATCAAATAATTCTGCTCTAAGCACTTTACAACTACAATATTTCCAATTTAAAAACAAAAAAAGTATGTATAATCCATTAAAATATGCAGGTTGATCCAACAGAGAAGACAAAATTAACAAAAACAAGACACTGCAGTGAAGGAAATAACAACAACAACAGTCCATTCCACCCAGCACCCCTCATGCAAAACATGCTCACTGGCAGTGCAGTAAAACATACATTTAAACAAATAAATGAAAAACCAACATCCATAACTTACACAGACATCCAGCCAAACACCAAAGCATGTTCAAGCACACACACATACACACACACACACATATTCACACATACACAAACGTATACACATGCAAACACAATTTCCCATACACTTTTTCTTCTTCTTTGTCTTCATTCATGGGCTGCAACTCCCACGTACACTTGTATATACACCAGTGGGCTTTTATGTGTATGACCGTTTTTACCCAGCCATGTGGACAGCCATACTCCATTTTCAGGGGTGTGGAAGTTCCTGTTTCCATAACCCACTGAACGCTGACATGGATTACAGGATCTTTAACATGCGTATTTGATCTTCTGCTTGCGTATACACACGAAGGGGGTTCAGGCACAAGCAGGTCTGCACATATGTTGACCTGGGAGATCAGAAATATCTCCACCCTTTACCCACCAGGCACCGTTACCAAGATTCGAACCTGGGACCCTCAGATTGAAAGTCCATCGCTTCAACCACTCATTCCCATACACTACACCACTCTCAATGCACATACCACACATCACAATACAATGCACCTTCACTATCATCATTTCACAGCCACACATCACCACCAGCGAATGTCTGCCTTACTTGTGGCTGCCCTGTGTGTGCGCCTGGAGGGCTGAGTGGACAAGACGGCCCATGGAGTGGTTGGGGATCATGTCCCAAAGGCCATCAGACCCCATGACCAACACGTCCTGGTCGCTCAGTGTCTGCTGTCGCAGGTCTAGTACCTTCACCTGGGGTAGGGGGGTGTGGGTGTGGGAGGGGTTGGGGGGGAGGAGACACAACACACACACACCTCTGGTATCATCTTGTTATGGTGTCGTCTTGTGTTTTGTGTTGTTGTATTGTAATGTTCGTATTGTTCTGTATTGTTCTGTACTGTACTGTATTGTGCTGTATTGTACGTATTGTACTGTGCTGTGCTGTGCTGTGCTGTGTTGTGTTGTGTTGTGTTGTGTTGTGTTGTTTCAGTTTCAGTAGCTCAAGGAGGTGTCACTGCGTTCGGACAAATCCATATACGCTACACCACATCTGCCAAGCAGATAGCAGCGTAACCCAACGTGCTTAGTCAGGCCTTGAGAAAAAAAAAAAAAAAAAAAATTATTTATGAATATTGTTGTGTGTTTTTTATAGTTATTATTTACTTATTTATTTATTTGTGTAAGCTTATCTGTTATTTATTCACCTTTTTTTTTCTTTTTTCTTTTTTTTCTCAAGGCCTGACTAAGCGTGTTGGGTTACTCTGCTGGTCAGGCATCTGCTTGGCAGATGTGGTGTAGCGTATATGGATTTGTCCGAACGCAGTGACGCCTCCTTGAGCTACTGAAACTGAAACTGTGTTGTGTTGTGTTGTGTTGTGCTCTGTTGTACCTGGTATCATCTGGTTATGGCGTCGTCTTGCGTTTTGTTTTATTGTAATGTTGAGTGTACTGTATTGTAATATATATATTGTACTGTATTGTGTTGTACATATTGTACTGTGTTGTGTTGTATTGTGTTGCATTGTACTGTGTTGTAGTGTTGTGTTGTGCTGTATTGTGTTGTGTTGTATTGTACTCTGTTGTGTTGTATTGCGCTGTACATATTGTATTGTATCATACTGAATTGTATTGTATTGTAGTGCATTGTGTTGTGCTGTATTGTACATATTGCACTATATTGCGTTGCACTGTGTTGTATTATACTGAACTGTGTTACGCTGACTTGTGCTGTGTTGTGTTTTATTGTACTGTTTAGTGTTGTGCTGTGTTGTGTTGAATTGCCGTACTGTAAATAGTGTAATTCAGTGTGCTGTACAGTCTTCTGAAATGTTTTGCACTGTCTTGTAACATATTGTACTGCACTGTGTTGTATTGTAGTACTGCACTGTTTTGAATTGCATTGCATTTATTCCACTGTTGTTGTTGTAGTTGTTGCAGTAGTGGTAGCAGTTGCTGTTGTAGTAGCAGCAGCAACAGCTGTAGTAGTAGTTGTAGTTGTAGTAGTGTGACTGGTTAGATAGGGTCCCCTCATCACATCAGTCCAGTCTTCAGGTTCTTTTCAAGTAATGACAGAAGTAGTAGTAGTAGCAGCAGCAGCAGCAACATTAGTGCTGGTGAAGATGTGTATGAAGTGTGTAACGGACTGACCTCCGGTGTGCAGGACAGGAAGGGTTTGACCCTCAGACCCGTGTACATGTCAGTCAGGTCGTAGTCGCCCAGACTGCGGCTCACCCCGATACAGTTCATCAGCCGTGACTGAAAACCGCAACCACACCCAACGCTGTGTGAGAGTCTTTCCTTTGGGGAAAGGGTGCAAAACGTCAGATGTCTGTCAAGCCATTGTCATAAGAAGAAGATGAAGAAGACGAAGAAGAAGGAAGAATTATGATGATAATAACAACAATGACAATAACAACTACACGCTGAGTAAAAACAATGATGATGACAATAATAATAATAATAGCAACAGTAACAATAATTTACCAATACATATGGCATGAACAAGACACAGGAATGTAATTTTCTATTAAAAAAAAAAAGTTAAGATACAAACCCAGTTCTAAAACAGTCTAACATCACTCAAAACACACACACCTCTCCCTCTTTACCCTCCTCACACACACACACACACACACACACACACAAACACAAACACACACACTGTTCTTTCCTCTCTTTTTCCTTCCTTCCTTCCTTTCCTCTCTCTCTTGTTTTCTCTTTTTTCTGTCTTTCCTTTTCCTGAACATGGCTGTTCAATTCTTTCTCTCTGTCCCTAAGAGTGGTGTGAGCCTGGTACAGGGACACCTACCCCTTTCTGTGTGCCGTGGATGAGGGGGAAGTTGATGTCTGCTGACGTCACCTCCTTCCTGCTCCTGAAAACCGCCATATCCATGACATCATGTGACCCTTTCAATTCATCTCCATGATATCACCATTCCCATGACATCGCAATCCCCATGGCACCGCAATCCTCATGACCCCACGACACAATGACCCCAGTGACAACACCATGACCCAATGACATCACCATGATCCCCATGACACCACGACCCCCCCTCCCGTCACTGTGACATGAGCCCCATGACATCACCACTATCCCCATGACATCATCATCCCCATGACACACCAAGTTTTATCACCCAACCTTTCCATTTACACCATTTTACAGGAGAATGAACACACACGTTGAAAACACAGCTGTGATCCTGTGTTAGATTCAATACAGATACAAAGATATGACTGACAGTGCAACAACAGACATGCAACTCAGATAAAAACCAATCAAATCACAATGTGTTCAGTCCAGACAACCACAAAGGGCCATTTGCATTACTCTTTTTTGTCACAACAGATTTCTCTGTGTGAAATTCAGGCTGCTCTCCTGGGGGAAAGCGCGTCACTACACTGAGAGCGCCACCCATTTTTTGGTATTTTTTTCCTGAGTGCAGTTTTAAAAAATTGTTTTCCTTTGGATTTTTATACATAATTTTGCCAGTGACAACCCTTTTGGTGCTGTGGTTCTTTCACGTGCGCAAAATGCATGCTGCATACAGGACCTCAGTTTATTGTCTCATCTGAATGACTAGTGTCCAGACCACCAATCAAGGTCTAGAGGAAGGGGAGAAAATACTGGTGACTGTGCCGGGATTTGAACCAGTGCGCTCAGATTCTCTTGCTTTCTAGGCAGATGTGTTACCTCTAGGCCATCAGGGCTGATGACCCGTCTGTTCTTAAAACAGGCTGATGATAACCCAAAACAATATACACAAGGCAATAACCCCAATAATGCAAAACACGGTCTATCAAAACAGCACTAAAAAGACCAAATTCACAGACATCTCAGTTAATCAACATGCAATCTTAATCTGGTTTAAAGTAATGTAAAAACACCAAATTCACCGCTGTCTGTTTCAGTCCACATAAACAACAAATCAAGCTGAAAATATTGGTTCCCTTCATGGAAAAAAAGTATCTGGAGGAACACCCCAGACACACATCTCAAGGCTTGACAAATGAATGGCGACTCACCATCCACCAGAGTACGGCGTTCTGCACAGCAATCGCTGACCCAGGTCACTCCTGTGCACATAGCGACAGAACTGACTGGTGGAGAAATGGCCGTTGGTCAGCTCTGGGTGGTGGTGGGCCTGGACACAGGGCACTGACCCCAGTAAAGCAACACTACACACAGGGCACTGACCCCAGTAAAACAACACTACACACAGGGCACTGACCCCTCATAAAACAACACTACACACAGGGCACTGACCCCAGTAAAGCAATACTACACACAGGGCACTGACCCCAGTAAAGCAACACAACACACAGGGCACTCCCCTCCCCCCTCATAAAACAACACTACACATAGGGCACTGACCCGTCATAAAACAACACAACACACAGGGCACTCCTCCCTCATAAAACAACACAACACACAGGGCACTCCCCTCCCCCCTCATAAAACAACACTACACATAGGGCACTGACCCGTCATAAAACAACACAACACACAGGGCACTCCTCCCTCATAAAACAACACAACACACAGGGTACTGACCCCTCATAAAACAACACAACACACAGGGCACTGACCCCTCATAAAACAACACAACACACAGGGCACTGACCCCTCATAAAGCAACACAACACAACAAACAGGGCACTGACCCCTCATAAAGCAACACAATACACAGGGCACTCACCCCTCATAAAACAACACACAGGGCACTGACCCCTCATAAAACAACACAACACACAGGGCACTGACCCCTCATAAAACAACACAACACACAGGACACTGACCCCTCATAAAGCAACACAACACAACAAACAGGGCACTGACCCCTCATAAAGCAACACAATACACAGGGCACTCACCCCTCATAAAACAACACAACACACAGGGCACTGACCCCTCATAAAACAACACAACACACAGGGCACTGACCCCTCATAAAACAACACAACACACAGGACACTGACCCCTCATAAAGCAACACAACACAACATACAGGGCACTGACCCCTCATAAAGCAACACAATACACAGGGCACTCACCCCTCATAAAACAACACAACACACAGGGCACTCACCCCTCATAAAGTGACACTACACACAGGGCACAGACCCCTGTAAAGCAACACTACACAGAATGACCCACTATAGCAACACTACACATAATGACCCAACATAGTGATACTACACATAATGACCCAATATAGCAACACTACACACAGTGACCCAATACAGCAACACTACACACAATGACCCCAGTAAAGCAACACTACACACAATGACCCAATACAGCAACACTACACACAATGACCCCTGTAAAGCAACACAACAACCCCCCGTAAAGCAACACTACACATAATGACCCAATATAGCAACACTACACACAGTGACCCAATACAGCAACACTACACACAATGACCCCAGTAAAGCAACACTACACACAATGACCCAATAAAGCAACACTACACACAATGACCCAAAATAACAATACTACACACAAATGACCCCCGTAAAGCAACACTACACACAATGACCCCCATAAAGCAACACTACACACAGTGACTAAATAAAGCAACACTACACACAGTGACCCAATACAGCAACACTACACACAATGACCCCTGTAAAGCAACACAACAACCCCCCGTAAAGCAACACTACACATAATGACCCAATATAGCAACACTACACACAGTGACCCAATACAGCAACACTACACACAATGACCCCAGTAAAGCAACACTACACACAATGACCCAAAATAACAACACTACACACAAATGTCCCCCGTAAAGCAACACTACACACAATGACCCAATATATAGCAACACTACACACAATGACCCAAAATAGCAACACTACACACAATGACCCCCGTAAAGCCACACTACACACAATGACCCCCATAAAGCAACACTACACACAGTGACTAAATAAAGCAACATTACACACAGTGACCAAATAAAGCCACACTACACACAATGACCCCCATAAAGCAACACTACACACAATGACCCCCATAAAGCAACACAATGACCCCCCATAAAACAACAATACACACAATGACCCAATATAGCAACATTACACACAATGACCCAATATAGCAACATTACACACAATGACCCAATATAGCAACACTATACAGCCACACACTGACCTACCAAAACATAAATTCTGTCAGCTACACACACACACACACACACACACACACACATACACACACTGACCTACCAAGACATAAATTCTGTCAGCTAGACACACACACACACACACACACACACACTGACCCACCAAGGCAAAAATTCTGTCAACCAGCCAACCACACACGCACACACACACACACACACACTCACACACACTGACCTACACAGACATAAATTCTGTCTCTCTCTCTCTCTCACACACACACACACACACACACACAGACCTACCAAGACAAATTCTGTCAGCCAGCCAGCCAGCCAGCCAGCCAGCCACACACACATACACACACACACACACACACACACACACACACACACACACACACACACACACTGACCTACCAAGTCATAAATTCTATCAGCATCCTGGTCAGCACTGAAGTCTGTTGAAAGAGGAATAACCTGGTCCGCTAAGTACGCCACTGCTCTGAGAACACACAAATACAAGCATGCATGCACATGCACATACACACAAACACACATACACACACACACACACACACGCGCACACACACAGAGTTCAGTTCAGTTCAGTTACTCAAGGAGGTGTCACTGCGTTCGGACAAATCCATAAACCCAACACCACAACTGCTAAACAGATGCCTGAACAGCAGCGTAACCCAGCCAACACGCTTTGTCAGGAAATAAAAAGATATATAAACAAATTAATGGATACATCATTAAATCAATAAATAAATGAATGATTGAATAAATAAATAAACAAATGAATAAACAAAATAAAAAAATAAAAAAACTGATGCTTGGAAAGATCAGTTTCATAACTGTCAGGTTCCTGTGCCACTTGTTGCCAAGAAATTGACAATGTTTAACACATACACTGTGTGTGTGTATGTAAAACATGCATCCAAAACACACATGCACAACCATACACACACCATGTCTGCGTTAAACATTGTCATTTTCTCAGCAACAAGTGGTACAGGAACCTGACAGCTATAAAACAGCTCTTTCCAATCATCCAACTTATGGTGACATGTCATGCAGGTTAGAGTTCAACAGATAAGATCAAATCTTGGCAGAAGAGTAAAAAAAGCATGCAAACATAATAAGAACTTGCATCTTACATATGATTATGATCAGACTTAATTTAGTCACTGGCCATGATTAGAGTATGATCTCTGTTGAAAATTAAGGTCAGAGATTGTTTACAACAAAGGTAAAAATACACATCATCAGAAAAATAGAGATACATCCACACATATGCATCCACATTCATCCACATTCACACATGTTGAAGAAAAAGAGCCAGAGGTGTTAAAACAGCAATACATCAGCTGCAGTGACATACAAATAAAGCACATATGTCTGGTAAGCACGGGAATCTTAAGTGTATGGGACTGTCACCCCCACACACCACTATTTCCTGCCCCTCCACTACACCTTGAGTGTTGGTCTGGACACAACTCATTCAGGTGAGACGATAAACCATGGTCCTGTGTGCAGCTTGTACTTAGCACATGTAAAAGAACCAATGGCAACAAAAGGGATGTCCCTGGCAAAATTATGTAGAAAAATCCAGTCTAATATTAAAACAAATACACTTGCAGGCAGGAAAAGAAAAAAAGAGAGATAAAAACATAAAAAGGGTGCCCACACACTTTACCTGGGGACGGACGGCAGCCCGAATTTCAAACAGAGAAATCTATTGTGACAATAGCAAGCAATAAAGAATGGTAACTTTCTCCATATACAAGGTATACAAATTCAAGTTGATGCTGCTTGTACTGTTTCCTTACCTGTGTGCTAGCTGAACTGGTAGCATAAACAGCATTGACTTGGAAGTTGTGTACCTTGTGTATGGAGAGAGTTACCACTCTTTACAGTTTGTTAATCCTTTACTCTCCTAGCCTCATTACTCTTTCAGTGTCACAACAACTATCACAATACGATGCAATATGACACAACATAATGCAGTACAATAACAACCTAATGCCTGTCACAGCCACAGACACCACTGAGGCCCACACAGGCCAAGAAGGGAGGGAGGTAAGCGTTACCTGCAGTCCCCAGCGTTGGCCACGTACAGTTTGCCGAACAGGAAGAGTGCCACCAGAGTGCAGCAGCCTCCAGAGATGTTGAACGACGCCTTCTCTCCTCCAATGTGCTCATCCTGCAACAGTGGACACAAGATCCATCACACTGTGTGTCAGTCAACGCAGGTGTTGCTTATCACTGATTACTTCTAAGACTGACATAAGCTTACAGCTGAGCCAACAGCAAAGTGAGAGCTGTATGATCAATCGTTTATCTATTGCAATAGGAAGTAATTTACAGCTTAGTCTTTTGTGAAGGACTATGACTCTCAAACTAGGAGGCAAGACTGCACTGGCTCTTAGTGCTGCTGCCTTGGGGGCTAGTTGGCCTTTGGGAACTATCCAGTGCCGACTGTCCTTAATCCCTCTTGGCCGAGGGAGTGGGGAATTTAACTTGGGCAAGACAGTCTCCACTATAATCAAATTCTAGCCGAGATAGTTGGGAAGGAAGATGCCTCCTCTGCTGGTTTGCTGGTGTTAGTGGGACATGACTGACTATAATACATTACCTCTGTCCTCCTTACTTCACAGGAACAATTGACGTGCCTGTTGCAGGTAAGGGCGTAAACATGTAAACACTTTCATGCACTGCCCTCATCCCCTCTCTCTACACACACACACAAACACACTCATTTTGTAGATTTGTGCACATTCACACTTCACACAGACACACACACCACCCTTCACTCACCATAGCATGAAAAGCAGCCTCCAACGCCCCAACAATGAGGTCATCAAAAGTCACACAGTTGAACAACTTGCAGGGTTCGGTTGGAGTGTCGGCAGTAGTGGGAGCGCTTCCGGCACTCCCCTCGCTCCCTGCTGCAGTCTGTTTTGTCTCCTTGCACTCCCTCAGAGCCAATTCAAACAGGTCTTTCTGCACGTCCACTAGTTTCTCCTGATGACACAACATACACAGCTGTGGGTGTATCTGTGTGTGCGTGTGTGTGTGTGTGTGTGTGCGTGTGTGCGTGTGTGTGTATGCATGCTTAATTCCACTAAGTGATGCTTTATGTGTGTGATGACTTACTGATAATATTCACAATAGATACATGCCTCATTAATATACAGGCCTATCAAGTAGGCCCAAACCTAAACAGACCCCCATAGCAGCATCTTCATCACCCCCATTCTCCTCCATCTCAATCAAAACACAGAAAACAAAAAGTTCCGAATGACAGTGCACACAGAAGTACCACAACAGCAGGCAGAGAAGACTGGTGAAGACCTGACCTGTAGGTGGTTGATGAGCTGGTCAGCCACCATCAGTGCTGCCCCAGGACCCCCATGTCCGTCAAACACTCCAAAGTACATGCCCCGCACACTGGCCTCCATGTACTGCAACACACACACGCCAAAGTACACGTCTGGAGCACACACACAAAAGTACACACCTGGGACACACATGCCAACGTTCACGCCTGGAACGCATACGCCAAAGTACACGCCTGAAACACACACACTAAAATACACACCCTGCACACTGGCCTGTGTACTGGAACACACACACCAAAGTACACGCCTGGAGCACACACACCAAAGTACATGCCCTGCACACTGGCCTCTGTGCAATGCAACACACACTCCAGGTACACACCTGGAACACACACACTAAAGTACACGCCTGGAACACACACTCTAAAGTACATGCCACGCACACTGGCCTCCGTGTACTGCAACACACACACCAAAGCACATGCCTGGAACAGCCGAGTGGTTAAACCGCTGGACTTTCAATCTGAAGAGCCCAGGCTTGAATCTCAGCAAAGGCGCCTGGTGAGTAAAGAGTAGGGATTTTTCCTGTCTCCCAGGTCAACATTGTTTGCAGACTCGTGAGTGCCTGATCCCCCTTCATTACACAACACTTTGCCACACAGTGTGTGCACTGCGGTCCACACTTCAGCACACAGCAAATAATGCAGCATGCAGTGTATTTTGGCCCACATCAAACAGCACCCAGTTGCCTGCAGTCCACAGACCT
>NC_134900.1:24549978-24554978 GCF_041734735.1 Babylonia areolata | reverse complement strand
TCTCTCCCTCACTCCCTCTCTCTCTCTTCCTCTCCCCTCTCCCTCTCGTGTAATGACAGGGTCCACACAGCACACAGTACTGTCATACGATCTTTCTCCAGCGCCGATGTATATGATTTGTCGGTCTGGCGCCGAGATCACTGCCACAGAGAGACCCATGCTGTCGGAAAGACCGGACATTCACGCACTGCCGACAAAGACCTATACTTTAGGAAGGGCAGTATAATTACACACACACACACACACACACACACACACACACACACACACACACACCCGCCACAGCACCTGTACTTTAGGAAAAGCAGGACAAAACCCACTGCCAAAAGACCTATACTTTAGAAAAGGCAGGGCATACACACACCGCAAAAAGACCTATACTTAAGGAAAGGATTATATATTATACCCACACTGTCGCGAAAAGACCTATACTTAAGGAAAGGATTATATATTATACCCACACTGTCGCCAAAAGACCTATACTTTAGGAAAGGTAGTACATACACAACTGCAATGACCACGGCCATGTTTCACTGCCTGTACCCGTTATCAACGTCCCTGCCTCCTCCGCTCATACCATGTGATGGATGTGTCGGGCGGGCTGTAAGGATGGCGAAGAGTTCACTAACAGTGGATTAACGCCAGTTATCAAGCATGCACGGAAGCAAATTACAGTACACAGACTTCAGACTACAGAATGCTTTCATTATTTCCTGTAAGAGAAATTCATTTGTGGTGTGTGTGTGACAAAAACAATGTTCGAGAATCTGTGATTCAGTGTGAATACATAAATGACATATTAATGTTCTAAATGCTAAGTTGACTTAAACCTCACAACCAATGATAATCACAACCATACTCATGCAATAATCATAGTAGGAGAAATGGATAAAACAGTATGCTGTGATTAAGCTTAGACATAATCATGGTTAACACTAAGGAAATAACAGTATTTTGAATTGAGACAGGAATATGGAATCTGTTAAACATATACATATGAATAACACTACGGAAATAAAGGTATACCCTATTTCAAATTAATACAGAATAAGGAATACAGACACACACACACACACACACACACACACACACACACACACACACACACACACAATCTACTCTTTGGTCTTTGTCTGGCTATTTGTCCTCTCTGACTCTCGTTCTCCCTCTCACCCCCTCGATATATGTGTCATGGATGGAAGAATGTCGCTGTGTCAAAATCATGTATATATGCTTATTTCATATGTGTGGTTGTTGTTTATGTGGTTTTTTTCTTCTCGATAAATTATCTTATTCACTGCTTGTAACAATCGTTCCACATTATGCCTGTCTTTCTTTTTCTGGGAACAGGATATAAAAAGAAGCATGAGCTTACTATTTTACCCTCAATAAAGATATGTCAGGCGTTGGACTTCTGATATCGTAATCACCAGTGATCAGGGTTCCAGGCCCCGTTTCGGCATGGTGTTGTGTCCTGGGGAAAGGCACTTGACTCCGATTTTCCTCACTCCACCCAGGTGTGAATGGGTACCTGACTTCAGGTTGGGGAAGGTTAAAACGGCGGAAGGAGAGGACGGGGCCCCGCCTTCCTATGCCGAGCCCTAGACACAGCGGAAGTGAATTCGCTGCATGCCCCGATGGCCGTGCAAGGCTGTTGGGCCTTTGGACCTATGAATTTTTTAACACCACCAGCGTAGGAGGTGAGGGTCCTGGGTTTGAATCGCACTGGGACCAGGATGTTATGCCTCCCCTTGCTCCTCCCCACCCGTCCTCCGCCCCTTCACTGGTGGTGGACTTTGACTGGTAAATGAAAGAACCCATGACAAAACTTTATTTAAAAGAAAGAAGAAAAAAAAAGAAGTAAAACAAAGAAAACAACATCCCATCACCTCAATCAACACCATCACAGGCACCACCACCACCATCATCATCACCGTCATCATCACCGTCACCATTATCACCACCAATACCACCACCATCACCACCGCCATTATCACTATTATCACAATCATTATCACCATCATCATCATCATCACCATTATCATAACCGCCGTTACCATTATTACCATCATCATCAGCAGTAGCACCATCAGCACCACTTGTCTTGCACAGCTAAACAGCGCTTATTTTAAGACTGGTTTCAAGGACACTTATCACTCATTACTTTTAAACGTTTTTCCTTTTCTTTTTTCTTTCTTTCCCCCACCCCTTTTTTTTCAGCACGGTTTGTTTGGAACAGTGTGTATCCGCTTGGTTCAAATTGTTTAGAAGAGATGAAAGGTACAGAGAATTGTGTTTCCATCCCACGTCTCTGACAATGTGCGGTGCTGGAATAACGCCAAAGGACACAATCAAAGGAATCGTCCAAAAACAAACGGGTGAAAATACGTTAAAAAGAAATAATTAAAAAAGGAAGAAGAAGAAAGCTCAGGCGTGCGCGTGTAGACACACACACACACACACACACACACACACACACACACACACACACACACACACACACACACACACACAATCTGTGTGGGCAGATTGCTGTATGGTTTTGGGAAAGCGCTGAACTGTTCCCATACTTTCATTAGATGGGGCCTGAGATGTCTGCCACTGTCAGAGACAAACACGCACACTCTCTCTCTCTCTCTCTCTCTCTGATCTCTGCCTCTGTCTGTCTGTCTGTCTGTCTCTCTCTCTCTCTCTGATCTCTGCCTCTGTCTGTCTGTCTGTCTGTCTCTCTCTCTCTGATCTCTGCCTCTGTCTGTCTGTCTGTCTCTCTCTCTCTCTGTGATCTCTGCCTCTGTCTGTCTGTCTGTCTGTCTGTCTGTCTCTCTCTCTCTCTCTCTCTGATCTCTGCCTCTGTCTGTCTGTCTGTCTGTCTGTCTGTCTCTCTCTCTCACCAAACATCTGACCCAAATCTTTCATCATCAGACACCTCTTTGGTTTCGGTGTCCCCCCCCCTCCCACACCCCCCCCCCCCCCTCACGCCCCCCTGCAACGCCCCCCTGCAACATCACCAGACCCCTCCTGGATAAATTGTGTGTCGGCGGGTTCTAGTCCCACATACGGACCTGGATTTGTTACCATTTCATGCCAAGCCTTCGCTGGGGTGACCTCACAATTCTCCCAATTGACTGTAATATATTGCATCTTTGGGGATGATCTTTACCATCCAAAGAATTTTGCAGTCTAGGTCTGCAGCCTGTGGTGGATGTTGTCCTTTGAAATCATCATCTTCATCTTCATCATCATCATCATCTTCTTCCTCCTCCTCCTCTTCTTCTCTTTCCTTCATTCCTTCCTTCCTTCCTTCCTTTCTTTCTTCTTCTTTCTTTCCTTCCTTCCTTTCTTTCTTTCTTTCTTTCTCTCTTTCTTCTTCTTCCTTCTTCTTCTTCCTTCCTTTCTTTCTTTCTTCTTCTTCTTCCATCCTTCCTTCCTTCCTTCCTTCCTTCTTCTTCTGCTCCTCCTCCTCCTCCATTAACTACACGAAGAGTCAAAAAAGGTTTTGATTATTGCATTACTTAATCTTCATGTCAGCCCGGGCCCGATTTTCTCATCACCATTTTATTTAAGGGACCCCCACACACATTCAGACTCTTTTTCATTCTTTCTTTCTTCTGTCTTTCCTTTTCCCCCCAAGGCCAATCTTCCAGTTTTTTAGGCCACAAGGGGGCGCCAAAAGGCAGTCCATTTCCTGAATGTGTTATCTTCATGCACCAGTTTGTTTGAGGCGTTCTGCAACATGGCTGGTAACTTGAGACGTGTGGCAGATAGAGAGAGAGAGGAAGAGAGAGCAAGAGGCAGGGAGGGAGGGAGGGAGAGAGAGAGAGAGAGAGAGAGAGAGAGAGAGAGAGAGAGAGAGAGAGAGAGAGAGAGAGATTGAGAGAATATTTTGAATAAATTTTATTTTCTGAGGGTAAAACAGTAAGCAAAATAATGGGGTTTTTTAATGCAGCCCTCGAAGGGGAAACAGTAACATAAACAAATGAGAGAGAGAGGGGGGAGGAGGAGGGGAGAGAGGGAGGTTGGGGAGAGAGAGCTTGAGGCAGGGGAGAGAGAGGGGGGGAGGGAGGATGAGGGGAGAGAGAGGAAGGTTGGGGAGAGAGAGCTTGAGGCAGGGAGAGAGAGGGGGGAGAGGGAGGTTGGGGAGAGAGAGAGCTTGAGGCAGGGAGAGAGAGAGAGGGAGGGAGGATGAGGGGTGAGAGGGAGGTTGGGGAGAGAGAGCTTGAGGTAGGGAGAAAGAGAGGAGGAGAGAGAGAGAGAGAGCTTGAGGCAGGGAGAGAGAGAGAGAGAGAGAGAGAGAGAGAGAGAGAGAGAAGTTAGGGAGAGAGAGCGGGTGAGGGAGGGAGGGAGAGGGAAGGGAGAGAAAGAGAGAGGGAGATAGAGAGAAAAAAAAACATAGACACAGACAGATACAGAAAGAGAGGTTGAGAGAGGCAGAGGGGAGGGGGGGGGTGGATGAGGAGAGAGAGTGAGGTGGGGGAGAGACAGGGAAGTAGAGAGAGAGAGAGAGAGAGAGAGAGAGAGAGAGAGAGGATTGACGCGCTGACACTTGGATGTAACTAGTCATAAGGTCCTTACAACATGGCCGAATACATCAATATTTTTTTCATGGCATAACAAAACACTAGAATAAACGAATGAATATTGTGAAAGGAAACATTGAAAGAAAACAAAGTTCTAACTTTGAAGAAAAAAAAATGGTAGCATCCAGCAGACCCCCATCACATACTAACTTTATTCATCATCCATCAATGCAACAAATTCCAACACTGGCCTCAGAAGAAAATCTCAAACCAATCGAACAATGCAGTTTGTAGCTGTTTGTAGCGAGTTTTGCCTAATCTTCAAAGCTTCTGATATAAATGTATTGTATATATAATGTAGAGAGAGAGCTAAGAACACAGAAGTGGTTTATTAATGCACATCGGCTGTAGGCTGTAGGCCACAATACACAACATGGGAAATGGAAAGAAGCAGAGATGGAAACTCTTGATTCCATACTTAAT
>NC_134900.1:24542478-24544978 GCF_041734735.1 Babylonia areolata | reverse complement strand
CATTATTACCACTAACAAGAGAAATTTACTTGTTTTGTAAAACACCTGAAACCATCAGTATCATTTGTCATTTTGTGATCCCTAGGTCTTTAGCTGTGTGCTGTGTCAACTTCTATAGGGATCACGCTGTTTTCCTGACCAGTCATAATACCAAGTTAGAGCAAAATTGGATGTAAGATATAACATCGGTATTGTTTTGTTGTGTTTTTTTTTTTTCCTTTCTATGTTGTACCTTGAATTTTGAAGTCTCACCCTGGTAACTGTATCACCATGAAGTGAATCACTTCAAAAAAATCTTATCAACACCTGTCACCCTAGCAAATTTGGTTCCGTGCCTCTTGTAGTCGCCCAGAAAATGTTAAAGTTTACCACGGGAAACCACACAGACATCTGGATCATCACACAGACTCGCTTTGTTTAATTCACGTGAGTCAAAAACTCCGCTTTGATGATAAAGCAAAGTAAACCCACAAGCAGATGAAAACCCCCAAAATATAGTGGCGCTTTGCTCTGGCCACACGCTCTCCACGAATTCCACAAAGATTTCACACAGATAAAATATGGAAATTAACAAACCTTAAAATATGAAAATTAATAAATTATAAGGACAGGCCTGGCGCTTCCTTTTTGAGGACGTGCCTGGGTTTCTTCCAGTGTACCTTTTATATACCTGTGTGCTAGCTGAATCGGTAGCATAAGCAGCACTGACGAAGTTGTGTACCTTGTGAATGGAGACAGTAACCATTCTTTACCATTTAGTAAACAGATAAGATATGTTGTGAGAAAAGAAAAAGTAGTACAATAGAACACAACAGAACACAGTACAATACAGTACAACGCAATACAATAGAGAGAGACAAGCTTTTATTATACCAATGTTGACAGGAAATTCTTCTGGTGTTTTTTTATTCACTCATCCTTGCACACCAGTGAAGATGACACATGACTGAAAATTACCTTCAATGCATGCACCACACTCGGAAAGCAAAGAAAAAAAAAAGAGCAAGCAAGCAGAGAAGGCGGGTGGGAACAGAGACATCTTTTCTTTATCTATAAATTCAAGATATTCAAAACAACACAACTCAAAAACAACACAACGCAACGCAGCACAACACAGCACGACAAAACGTACACAGAAAACCGTTCATCAATTTCGAGAACTACAGAAGTTGTATACAAGTGGCAGTTTGAATTATAGTGTAGTGTTAACAAAAGGCGTTTTCGAGAGAAGCATTGCATTGCGTACAAAGAGTTATCAAGAGGGAAGTAGATGTGTAGTGTGAACACTCTGTGACTCACCCACCTGATAAAGCTGATATCAGACTCTTGTTACCACGCTGAGTGATAAAGTGACTATTGTCCTCTTGATAGTTGCGATTGATATCGATGCTTTTTGACTCACTTCTGTAAACAAAGTGAGTCTATGTTTTAACCTGGTGTTCGGTTGTCTGTGTGTGTGTGTGTGTCCGTGGTAAACTTTAACATTGATATTTTCTCTGCAAATACTTTGTCAGTTGACACCAAATTAGGCATAAAATAGGAAAAATTCAGTTCTTTCCAGTCATCTTGTTTAAAACAATATTGTTCCTCTGGGATGGGCACAAAAAATAAAAAAAGAAGCCTAATTATATGCAAACTGCATTTACTGTTATATTTATATTTTTTGTATTCTCTAAACTTGGCACCTTGATCTGATATTCTGACCCAACAACAAGAGCAGTCATTATTATCATTTTTTGTTCAAACAGGAACTTCTTTTGCTAAGCATGGAAGTTTTATTTATTTTGCAAACGTTTTAGTGCAGATAGTCAAAAAGGGAAATTACTGTGACTCTGTAATCAATGCTAGGGGACTTAATTTGCTTTAAACTGATCTTTCTCATCTTAAACATTACATTTTGAAATTATACTCAATATATAAAAAGCTTGTGTGTTTTACTCTCAGTGTACCGGGCTTTCACTATGTTCATTCGCCCAAGTGGTCATTTTCGGAAAATACTAAAATCAATATGACGAGTGGACTTTACAGATATGTTGGCTGAACCCTGAAGGTCATGGGTAAAAATCAATTGCATACACATATTTATACACATTCAAAGCGCGTGCTCATATTCTTCACGAACGCGAACGACGCCATTTTGTTTCAAGTTGTTGACCTGCCCGTTCAATCCTATATTCAATGGACAATACACGATAACATGTGATGGAAAGTTAGAGAAGGAGACCGTGAAATATTTATTCAGAGAAAGATTTGTGAACGCCTCATCACTTACTGGATTATGCCCCAAACTGCCATAAAAATATCCACAGAATCAGTTGGAATTCACAGTTAAAAATTGTAAACCATGCGAGTTAATACCCTTGAACTGATCACGATGAAACGAAAAAATTTCCAGTCTTGACTTTTCTCAAAATGAAGTCCTTTTCACTTCATACGACGTTTAGAAGTACTTGTACTTGGCTCTACATGTTATTAGTTTTACAAAATACTCAATTTTCAT
>NC_134900.1:24527478-24537478 GCF_041734735.1 Babylonia areolata | reverse complement strand
TATCTATCTATCTATCTATGAATTAATAAATATATCCATCTGTCTATCCATTTATATTGCTCACATGCAAAATATGTCTGTCTGTCTCTATATGTCTGTCTGCCTATTTCTCTCTCTGTGTCTCCTCCTACACCCCAACTTTACCCCCCCCCACGCTCCTCTCCTCTCTCTCTCCCCTATCTCTCCCCTCTCTTTCTCTCCTCTCCTCTCTCTCTCCTCTCTCCCCTTTCTCCCCTCTCTCTCCCCTCTCCCCTCCCCTCCTCTCTCTCCCTCTCTCCCTCTCTCTTCCCCTCCCCTCTCTCTCTCTCCTGCTCCTCCTTCTCCTCTCTCTCCTCCTCTCCACCCTCCCTCTCTCCCTCTTCTCCTCTCTCTCCCCCTCTCTCCCTCCTCTTCCCCCCCTCTCTTCCCTCTCCTTTCTCCCCCTCTCTCTCTCTCCCCTTCTCTCCTCTCCTCCTCCTCCCCCCTCCCTCTCTCTCCCTCTTCTCCTCCTCCCCCTCTCTCTCCGCTCTCTCTCCTCTCTCTGACCCCTTCTCTCTCCCCTTTATCTCCCCCTCTCTCTCTCTCCCCCTCTCTCTCCCTCCTCCTCCACCTCCCCTCTCTCCCCTCTCTCCTCTCTCTCCCCCCTTCTTCCTCTCTCCTCTCCTCCTCTCTCCCCCTTCCCCTTCTTCCCCCTCTCTCTCCCTCTCCCCTCTCTCTCCCCCTCTCTATCTCCCCTTCTCTCTTTCCCTCTCTCCCCCTTCTTTCTCTTCTCCACTATCTCTTTCCTCCTCCTCTCTCTCTCCTCCTCCCCTCCTCCTCCACACCCTACCCCTATTTTTCTCTCTCCCTCTTTCTCCTCTCTCTCCCCCCTCTCTCTCCCTCTCTCTCTCCCTCCTCTCTGTCCCCCTTCTCTCTCCCCCTATCTCCTCCTCCCTTCCTCCTCCACACCCTACCCCTATTTTTCTCTCTCCCTCTTTCTCCCTCTGTATCTTCTCTGTCTCTGTCCCTTTATCCTTCTCTCTTCTTCTCCCTCTCCCTTCCCGTATCTCTTCGTCTCTCTCTCTCCCTATCTCTCTCTTCTCCACACCTCTTTTGTCTCTCTCTCTCTCTCTCTCTCTCTCTCTCTCTCTCTCCTTCTTCTTCTTCTTCTTCTCACCCTCAGTCTCTCCCGCTTTCCGCCCGCCCCCCCCCCCCCACTCTCTCTCTGTCCTTTATCCCCCTCTCCCATCCTTCCTCTTGCTCTGTCACTTCCCCCCCCGGGCCCCCCCTACCTCTCCCCCCCCCCCACGTCCCTCTTTCCTTTTTCTAGTGTTTTGCAAAACATTATTGTGGGGAGTATCCAGGTCAATGAATTATCTCCCTTTTCCTAAAAATAGGATTCAAGAAACGCTATCAATGTCTGTTGGAGAAAAACAAAAACAAAACCAAAAAAAAAAACAACAACAAAAAAACATCCGCCACACTTCTCAAGGCGAACTACAAGTGTTATCAGTCCATTTCTACACCTCCCAACAACTTCTCATATACCTGTTTAGCTTAACGATCCCACAGTCATTTAGAGCCATCAGAGCAGCGAATTCATATCCTCTGTGTCTAGGGCTAGGCATAGGCAGGCGGGGCCCAATCCTCTCCTTCCGATGTTTTAACCCTCACCAGCGATGGTGTGTGTGTGTGTGTGTGTGTGTGTGTGTGTGTGTGTGTGTGTGTGTGTGTGTGTGTGTGTGTGTGTGACCATGTGTGTGTGTGTGTGTGTGTGTGTGTGTGTGACCATGTGTGTGTGTGTGTGTGTGTGTGTGTGTGTGTGTGTGACCATGAGTGTGTGTGTGTGAGACCATGTGTGTGTGTGTGTGTGTGTGTGTGTGTGTGTGACCATGTGTGTGTGTGTGTGTGTGTGTGTGTGTGTGTGTGTGTGTGACCATGTGTGTGTGTGTGTGTGTGTGACCATGTGTGTGTGTGTGACCATGTGTGTGTGTGTGTGACCATGTGTGTGTGTGTGTGTGTGTGTGACCATGTGTGTGTGTGTGACCATGTGTGTGTGTGTGTGTGTGTGTGTGTGTGTGTGTTTGACCATGTGTGTGTGTGTGTGTGTGTGTGTGACCATGTGTGTGTGTGACCATGTGTGTGTGTGTGTGTGTGTGTGTGTGTGTGTGTGTGTGTGTGTGACCATGTGTGTGTGTGTGTGTGTGTGTGACCATGTGTGTGTGTGTTTGTGTGTATGACCATGTGTGTGTGTGTGACCATGTGTGTGTGTGTGTGTGTGTGTGTGACCATGTGTGTGTGTGTGTGTGTGTGTGTGTGTGTGTGTGACCATGTGTGTGTGTGTGTGACCGTGTGTGTGTGTGTGTGTGTGTGTGTGTGTGTGTGACCATGAGTGTGTGTGTGTGTGTGTGACCATGTGTGTGTGTGACCATGTGTGTGTGTGTGTGTGTGTGTGTGACCATGTGTGTGTGTGTGTGTGACCATGTGTGTGTGTGTGTGTGTGTGTGTGACCATGTGTGTGTGTGTGTGTGACCATGTGTGTGTGTGTGTGTGTGTGTGTGACCATGTGTGTGTGTGTGTGTGTGTGTGTGTGACCATGTGTGTGTGTGTGTGTGTGTGTGTGTGTGTGTGTGACCATGTGTGTGTGTGTGTGTGTGTGTGTGTGTGTGGCTATGTGTGTGTGTGTGTGTGTGTGTGTGTGTGTGTGTGTGACCATGTGTGTGTGTGTGTGTGTCTATGTGTGTGTGTGTGTGTGTGTGTGTGTGTGTGTGTGTGTGTGTGTGTGTGTGTGTGTGTGTGTGTGTGTGTGTGTGTGTGTGTGTGTGTGTGCAGATGATGCCGGTGTTTCCAGACTTCCTGTACCACACAGGACTGATCTCCGACACTCACCGCCTGAAGTTAAAGGAGGAACTGATCAAGGCTTTCCAGGGAAAGATCGATTTTGTCAGTCTCCCCACCCCTTTGTCTGTCTGTCTGTCTGTCTGTCTGTGTATCTGTCTGCCTGTTTGTGTTTGTGAGCATCACACCCACCTGTCTCCATCCCCTTCCCTCTGTGTGTCTGTCTGTCTGTCTACCTGTCTCTCTCTCTCTGTACATTTCTGTCTATGGACCTGTCTGTCAGTCTGTCCGTTAACCTGTCTGCCTGTCTGTTTGTCTGTCTATGTACATGTTTGACAGACTGTTAACCTGTCTACCTGTCTGTCTGTCTCTGTCTATGTACATGTCTGTCAGACTGTTTATCTGTCTGTCTATGTACATGTTTGACAGACTGTTAACCTGTCTACCTGTCTGTCTCTCTGTCTGTGTACCTGTCTGTCAGACTGTTTACCTGTCTGTCTACCTGTCTATGTACCTGTTTGTCAGACTGTTAAACTGTCTGTCTGTCTCTGTGTCTATGTACCTATCAGACCGTTAATATGTCTGCCTGTCTGTATCTCAGTCTATGTGTCTGTCTGTTAGACCTGTCTGTTAGACTGTTTGCCTGTCTGTCTGTCTATGTACCTGTCTGCCAGACTGTCTGTTTGTCTGTCTGCCCCTCTGTCTGTCTGTCTGTATGAATACAAATGCCTCATTCCCCATTCCATTTTGCGCGCGCCTTTGGTTGTGTGTGTGTGTGTTTGGGGGGGGGGGAGGAACCCAGAACTAAGAACTCAGAACTCATTTAATTGTCGTAAGACCGATCATAGGAATTATGGACACTATAGACTAAAGACAACAAACAAACAAAAAGCAAAAGCAATAAGTTGTGAGCACATGCAGGATATTCCACAAGACATAGTTATGGACTGCGAACTTTAAAGCATTCATATATGTATTTTGCCACTTCTGGTTGGAAATAACTTAATGGCAACAGAGAACTCGGCCTGTGGATTATTGTGTTGCCAGTGCCATCTGGCCAATGATTCGAAGACTGGGAATTAACTGTCACAAGTAGGCGAAATCTCAGGTGAGAGTACGCACTACACTTGTCCAGAAATTGCAGTTTATCCTCTATAACTCCACATGCTTTACATAGCCGGTCTTTCTGAGGTAAGCTGTACAGACGTCCTCGCTCAATTTCAAGCTCATGTGCACTTATTCGCAATCGACATAATGCTCCTCTATGTTTAGTATTTTTGCAGCTGATTGCAGGTGTGTGTGTGTGTGTGTGTGTGTGTGTGTGTGTGTGTGTGTGTGTGTGTGTCTGTCTGTCTGTCTGTGTCTGCGTCTGTGTATTCCTGGATATCTTATGGATGGGGTTGTGAATGCGTGACCTTATTCTGAATATATTGATCGTCATTCTATTCTTATGTGGGGCTTTGTACATGTATAATCAACCTTTACAGTGGCATTATAAATCGCGTAGTGCTGTGTAATTTTGCGCAAAAAAATTTTTTTTTTACTGTTACTACAACAACAACTACCATTACTTCCACTACTGATGATAACAATGATAATAATGATAACAACAAAACAACAACAGTAACAACAACAGTACTACTACTGCTACCACTACTAATTTTAACAGCTGCTATAAGAAGAAGAAGAACAACAATAATAATAACAATGATGATAACAATAATGACAGCAATGTTGTGATGATAATAATGAAAACAACAATAATGACGACGACGATTATGATGATAAAAGCAATGATAATCACAATGATGATGATGATAATAATCATTATAATAATGATAAGAAGAAGAAGAAGGAATATGAAGAAGACGAAGAAGAAGAAGAAGAAGAAGAAGAAGAAAACAATGGAAGTGTCCGGGGGTGTCATGTTTGATGTGGGGGTCCTGTGAGTGTTGCTGAGCACTGAGTACCATCGTGTTTCAGACCTACCTGATCCAGGTTTACGTGGGGCTGGGCAACAAGCTGGGCATCGACTCTTTCGACCACCTGCTGGGCAGACAGGTGCGTGCACACCTGTACTCTGCTGTTGGCTGTCTGGGGTGGTGGGCTTCATTACTGCTGCTGCATTTGTAGCCAAGCTCACACACGCATGGCCACACACACACACACACACACACACACACACACACAGCGAGAGAGAGAGAGGGAGGGAGGGAGTGGGGAGGAGGGAGGAGTATTTACATCGAGTGATTCTGGAGGAAAAAATCCTTGTCTAAAGGAGTGGGAACTGATTACAATGTAAGAAGCAAACTCTGTGTGTGTGTGTGTGTGCGTGCGTGCGTGCGTTCGTGCGTGCGTATGTGCATGTTTGTGTGCTTTGTGTCTTCATGACGTTTATTATGAAGCGCTTTGAAAGGATTGTATACATGCATGATGATGATGATGATGATGACAACGATGACGACGACAATGACGATGACGATGATGGTAACGATGATGATTATGATGATGACGACGACGATGATGATAATGATGATGACGACGACGAAGAAGAAGATGACGATGACGACGAAGAAGAAGATGACGATGAAGATTATGATGAAGATGACGACGCCGATGACGAAGATGATGATGATGACGACGACGAAGAAGAAGATGACGACCACGACGACGACGAAGAAGAAGAAGATGATGATGATGATTATGACGATGATAATGATAATGATGATGATGACGATGTACGGGTTGTCCAGGCCTCCAACGAAGGGTCCCTGGAGGGGGTGAACAGGTTCATGCTGTCCACAGCGGCCAGGGTCAAGCTGCACGTGGGCTTCGCTCCCACTGCCCGAAAACCGCTCAGCTCTCTGAAGGTCTGCAGGACACTGGATGGTGATATCCCCCTGCACACCAACAGGGAGAACGGCTTCCTCATGGATCACTACAAGGTGTGGTGTGGTGTGGTGTGGTGTGGTATGGCGTGGTGTGGTATGGCGTGGTGTGTAGTGAGCTGTGTGAAGGTGTGTCGGAAAACTGGATGGTGACATCCATATCCTCCTGCACATGGATCACTACAAGGTGTGGTGTGGTGTGGTGTGGTGTGGTGTGGTATGGCGTGGTGTGGTATGGCGTGGTGTGTAGTGAGCTGTGTGAAGGTGTGTCGGAAAACTGGATGGTGACATCCATATCCTCCTGCACACCAACAGGGAGAATGGCTTCCTCATGGATCACTACAAGGTGTGATGTGTGGTGTGGTATGGTGTGGTGTAGTATAGTGTTGTATTGTGGTGTGTGAAGGTGTGTGCTGTGCTATCCAGGTAATCAAACTGTACATCTCTCTGCCCTGTGTCCAGGTGCTGCATTACTCCGGGAACCTGGACGTGGTGGTCAACGTCCCCATGACAGAAGCCTTCCTGGACCACGTGCAGTGGGCGGGGCAGGAGGAGTACCGGCAGCACGAGAGACAGATCTGGCGAGTCAACGGTGAACTGGCAGGGTGGTTCGTCACCATCAGAAACTTCACCCGGGTAAGAAAGTTTCAGACTTCGTTTTATTGTGAAAAATCAGATGAATGATCACCCGTTCAAACTTTTCTTGCTGCTGCTGCTGCTGCTACATTTATATGGCGCTTTCAAACCTCTCAAAGAGCTCGCTTCACAATTACACGTCAGTCAAACACAAAGCATGTAAGAACACAATGACACACACACTCACAAAACAAAAGAAAGAAAATAACACTCACGCACACATGCACGCACGGACACACACACACACACACACACACACACACTCACACGCGCGTGCGCGCACTCAAGCACGCACAACCACACATAAACACGCAGTGAAGAAATTTAGAAACCGGACATGGAATGAAGTGCCAACCAACTTAATATCGCTTGTAGTTTAGGAAACAACAACAACAGCTACTACTACTACTACTACTACTACAAACCGCATTCAACGAATCCCTCCCGGACAGATATACAGATATACATAATTCAGCTCCAAGCCACAACACACACACAAAAAAAGACATTCACTGACACGTGACGACTTCAACCCATTACGACCAGGCCAGCGAACGACTCCTGTTGATACATGTCTAGGAAGTGTTCTTCGACTCTCTGTCTCTCTGTCTTTCTGTCTCTTTGTCTACTCCCCTTCTCGCAGAATGCACCAAGGCTGTTACAAGAAATCAACTTTCTTGTTTTTGTGGGTGTGTGTGTCACGTGACAGGTGGTCATACGGAACAGCGGTCACATGGCTCCGTACGACCAACCAGAAAGGACCTTAGACATGATGAAGAAATTCGTCTTGGACCAGCCCTTTGGGGACGAGTAGGTCTGCAACACCAGGGGACTGCACTCTGCTAGCAGGTTCAATTTCAGTTTCTTTCAAGGCGGCGTCACTGCGTTCGGACAAATCCATATACGCTTCACAACATCTGCTAGTCAGATGCTGATCAGCAGCATAATCCATAACCCAAGGCGCTTTATCAGGCTTTGAATGCATGCATATATATGTTTCTATCAGAGTGAATTTCTTCGGAATTTTGCCAGAGGACAACACTGATGTTGCCATGGGTCCTTTACCAGTGCGTCAAGTGCGTGCTGCACAGGGGACCGCGGTTAATCGTATCATACGAATAGCTAGACGCTCAGTTTTATTTTTTTCAAGTCAAACTTTTGAGAAATGTTGAATCAGAACAGGCGCTATACTGATCAGTATCAGTTTCAGTAGCTCAAGGAGGCGTCACTGCGTTCCATCAAATCCATATACGCTACACCACATCTGCTAAGCAGATGCCTGACCAGCAGCGTAACCCAACGCGCTTAGAGCTTAGCTATACTGAACACCACCGAGGTGACTCAGCAGCAGTGCAGGGTCTCCTCTGGTCTGCGGCCTCCTGGCGACCTAACGTCCATAGTTCCTCGTGGACTGTCGACGCTGGGACTGAGACAGAGGGGTCCGGGTGTGGCTGTGGTTCCGCTGACATGGTGCAGAAGATGGGACACAACAACAACAAGTGGATTGGAATGACGTACAGTGAGAAGGACGCTCAGCAGCGCAGGGCCTCCTCTGGCGAGTGGCCTCTTGGCGACCTACTACAGGTAGCTCCCTGAGCACTGCAGACATGAGGACTGCGGCTGTGTTATGGGGTAAGGGTATCTGGGGGGGGTGGATGGAAGGGGCCGGACCTCATTAATTTTCATGTATACGTGAATCCATTTGTTCAATACCTGTTGTTTTGTTCCATTTAAACGGCAGCGATGTTCATTTCTGCTCTGTATCATTTACCGACGAGCATGTACACCAGCTTGTCCAAAACAATCATGCAAGGCACCATCGAGGGCGGGAGAAGAAGAGGAAGACAGCGGAAGAACTGGCATGAGAACCTCAAACAATGGACCGGACTCCACACACGTGAGCTGCTGCCAGCGGCTGCCCACAGAGACAGATGGAGAAGGGAGGTTGCGTCTGCGGTCCTCAGGCTTCCCCCAACGACTACTTTGTAGTTATGGGCCTGAGGTTGAGGTTGAGGATGTGCACCAAACCACCAAGCAACACACTGAGCCATAACCATTAAGATCTGATGACATTGATTAAGGAAAGAACACTACGATGATGTGGCCATGTAACCAGATTCAGTGGCCTTGCTAAAACAATCCTCGAAGGAACTGTTGAGTGAGGAAGACGGGGAAGAAGAAGAAGAAGAAGAAGAAGAAGAAGAAACACGATTGACAAGATTTCAGAATGGACAGGGCAGGAAAGCCACTCGCAAACACCTCGGCTTTGACACACAACCGACATACCTGGAGAACAGAGAATCTGGTGAACAGTTCTTCTGTGTTGTGCCCCAATGACTCTTTGCAGAGTTTAGGGAAAAGAAGAAATAGTAGTAGTAGAATGATGAGGAGGAGGAGAGGAGGCGGAGGAGAAGAAGAAGAAGAATTACGAGGAGGAGGAGATTAGTTGTATCATTATATTATTATGTGGATATTCGATATTGTATGTAGCGGTTTTCTTGCGTAGGTAGTCTGCTCTTCGTTGTTCCACTGTAGAGTTCATACTAAACTGAATCTGTTTATATGAATGTAAATTAGTTGTGTGTGTGTGTTAGTCTCCCGCACATTTTTCTACAAGTACAATATTTGTTGTGACATTAAACTGACTCTGTTTATATGAATATCAACTAGTTGTGTGTTTTATGCGTTCCACTCATCACCACCGACCCCCCCCCCCACCTCCCAACCTCTCCCCTCTCTCTCCGCCTCTCTCTTACCCTCTTCTCTATGTCTCTCTCTCCCTCCTCTCTCTTACCCTCTTCTCTTTCTCTCTCTCTTACCCTCTTCTCTCTCTGTCTATATCTCTCTCTCCCTTCTCCCTCTCTTTTACCCTCTTCTCTCTCTGTCTCTCTCTCCCTCTCTCTCTCATATCTCCCCCTCCTCTCTCTTACCCTCTTCTCTCTCTGTCTGTCTCTCTCTCCCTTCTCCCTCTCTTTTACCCTTTTCTCTCTCTGTCTCTCTCTCCCTCTCTTTCTCTCATATCTCCCCCTCCTCTCTCTTACCCTCTTCTCTCTCTCTCCCTCTTACCCTCTTCTCTCTCTGTCTCTCTCTCTCTCTCTCTCCCTCCCTCTCTCTTACCCTCTTCTCTCTCCCTCCCTCTTACCCTCTTCTCTCTGTCTCGCTCCTCTCTCTCTCCCTCCCTCTCTCTTACCCTCTTCTCTCTCTCTCCCTCTTACCCTCTTCTCTCTCTGTCTCTCTCCTCTCTCTCTCCCTCTATCTCTCTTACCCTCTTCTCTCTCTCTCCCTCTTACCCTCTTCTTTCTCTGTTTCTCTCTCTCTCTCTCTCCCTCCCTCCCTTTCTCTTACCCTCTTCTCCATCCGTCTCTCTCTCTCTTTCTCTTATCCTCTCTCTCTCTCCTCTCTCTCTCTCCCTCTCTCTTACCATCTTCTCTCTCCGTCTCTCTCACTCCCTCTCCCTCTCTCTTCTTTCTCCGTCTCTCTCTCTCTCCTCTCTCCCTGCCTCTCTCTAACCTTCTTCTCTCTCCGTCTCTCTCTCTCTCTCCTCTCTCCCTGCCTCTCTCTAACCTTCTTCTCTCTCCGTCTCTCTCTCTCTCTCCTCTCTCCCTGCCTCTCTCTAACCTTCTTCTCTCTCCGTCTCTCTCTCTCTCTCCTCTCTCCCTGCCTCTCTCTAACCTTCTTCT
>NC_134900.1:24507478-24522478 GCF_041734735.1 Babylonia areolata | reverse complement strand
AATACACAAATTACAAAATGTATAAGTAAGTAAATGAATAGATAGATAATTAAATAAAACCGTTTAGGAGCTAGCCTCGATGATTAACTATGCACACACACAAATGTACGTACACACACACACACACACACACACACACACACACACACACACACACACACACACACACACACACACCACAATATGGCAGTTTACCGGTTGTGTAAATAAGTACTGATGCACGTAAACGTTGTGGTTGACCGGTCATGAACATCACTGCTACAACTGAGGTGTGGAAAAGGGCATCGAAACACACACACTCTCTCTGTCTGTCTGTCTGTCTGTCTATCTATCTATCTCTGTCTCTCTGTCTGTCTGTCTCTGTGTCTGTCTCTCTCTCTCTCTCTCTCTCAGACCTACCCCACCTAATCCAATCTGACCCCACGGAGAAATCAACAACAAAATAAAATAAAATAAAATAAAATAAAATAAAAGGTCACATAGTCTTCCACAGACACTGGGAGCAGTGAATTCACATCCACTGTGTCCAGGGCTCGGCACAGCAAGGCGGGGCCCAGTCCTCACCTTCCGCTGTTTAAACCTTCCCTAACAAAAAAAAAAATCAGGTACTCATTTACACTCTGGACTGAGTGAGTAAAATCGGAAGCAAAGTGCCCCTCCACGGATACGCATCGAAATGGGATCTTCGAACCCTGACCAGTGGTGAACACAGGACCTGAAGTCCATCCAACGTCTGACTTAGTATGTTACTGTCCCTCCCGACGATCAGTTCATGTTGACGCACTCACTTCCCGCTTTCCTCAAAAAAACGAAATGAACGACTGATAACACGCTTCGGAAAGTCTTGTCTCTCTCATTGCTATGATTTGATGAAGCCTTACCTGCATCAAAGTGTTTCATCACAAGTGACTGCGAACGTTGATGTTTTTGACTTTTTTTTTTTTTTTTTTTTGTTTTTTTTTTGGCGACTTCACTTTTACGAAGCCCATGAAGTAATTTTCTGTAATTATTCTTAAATATTCATTTCAAATCCACCCTCCATCTACCCATTTTCCCCCAAATCACCATTCACACCCCCTCCTCTCCGACACGACAAGACTCAACGGTGAAAATCGATACTCTAACAAAATGTCTACAATCACCAGTATGTGTGACAGGACATTAAACAAAATTCATCATTATTGTTATGATGTGCACTTAACGATTTCTACTGTTCTGTTCTCTAAAAGACGGATTAGGATTACAAAGGCAAACAATATGAACAAAAGATTAAGACTGTTTAGGATTACAAAGGCAAACAATATGAACAAAAGATTAAGACGGTTTAGGCAAACAATATGAACAAAAGATTAAGACGGTTTAGGATTACATAGGCAGACAATATGAACAAAAGATTGAGACGGTTTAGGATTACAAAGGCAAAGAATATGAACAAAAGATTAAGACGGTTTAGGATTACAAAGGCAAACAATATGAACAAAAGATTCAGACGGTTTAGGATTACAAAGGCAAAGAATATGAACAAAAGATTAAGACGGTTTAGGATTACAAAGGCAAAGAATATGAACAAAAGATTAAGACGGTTTAGAATTACAAAGTCAAACGAATAAAAGAGGGTTTAGGATTACAAACACTATGAACAAAAGACGATTTAGGATTACCACAGCAAATTATATGATTAAAAGACGGTTTAGGCAAACGATATGAACAAAAATCGGTTTAGGTTTACAAAGGCCATCAATACGGACAAAAAACGGTTTAGGATTGCCAAGGCAAATAACACGAGCAAAAACCGGTTTAGATTTACAAACATTATGAACAAACGACGGTTAACGATTACAAAGGCAAACAATATGAACAAAAGTACGATTTAGGATTACAAAGGCAAACAATATGAACAACAAAATGTGTCGCGATAAAACTATTTTACTCAATGTTTGCAGATACTCTGTGTGTGTGTGTGTGTGTGTGTGTGTGTGTGTGTGTGTGTGTGTGTGTGTGTGTGTGTGCGTGTGTGTGCTGACGTTCAGTTTGGGCGGAGCTGTGTAATTCATATGACAACTATACGGTGCATTACTTTATGATGAAACAAATCAACAGTCAAAGTGTCTGATACATAGGTAAAACAACAACAATAATAACAAAACAAATGTAATAAACTTCAATCGTATTGATGACGGCTGGTCAAGTTATTGCAGACCTACTCGTCCCTAAACGGCTGGTCCAAGATGAAGTTCTTCATCATGTCTAGAGTCCTTTCTGGTTGGTCGTACGGAGCCATGTGACCGCTGTTTCGTATGATCACCTGTCACGTGACATAAAAAATGAAAAAAAAGATTGACGAGAAACCAGTGGAAAGAGGTGAAGGGATTGAATTAGTCATTTCTCTCTCTCTCTCTCTCTCTCTCTCTCTCTTTAAACGGAAACAAAGTCTTAAACTTTCTTACCCGGGTGAAGTTTCTGATGGTGACGAACCACCCTGCCAGTTCACCGTTGACTCGCCAGATCTGTCTCTCGTGCTGCCGGTACTCCTCCTGCCCCGCCCACTGCACGTGGTCCAGGAAGGCTTCTGTCATGGGGACGTTGACCACCACGTCCAGGTTCCCGGAGTAATGCAGCACCTGGACACAGGGCAGAGAGACCTTTACTGACGACAATAATGGCGCAGTCGCGGAGCCAGACTGACTGAGCATCCCCCCACACCCATCCCCACCCCTTGAGTGGAGACCGCCACGAAATCCCTCTGTCGATACTGCCATGACTCACCCCAAGCACGGAGGAAGGGCATCGAAACTGAGGTCCCCATGACAGCAGGGCATACATGATTTCTCTGTTTTCTTTACCTGGGGACAAAGTACAATGAAATTGGTAGAGGAGTGAACAAATCAACACTAAGTTCCACCCACCTGGTGAAGAATATACCAATCAACACTTAATTCTGCCCACTTGGTGGTGGAGTGAGCAAATTAACACTGAGCTCCTCACACTTAGTGAAGAACTTGTCCTAACCAATGGTAAGCTCCTCCCTATTTGGTGGAGGAGTGAACCAATCAACACTAAGCTCCTCCCAATGGACGCTAAGCTCCTCCCTATTTAGAGAGTGAACCAATCAACACTAAGCTCTCAAAACGTGGTGAAGAACATGCCCTAACCAATGCTAAGCTCCTCCCACTTGGTGGAGGAGTGAACCAATTAACACTAAGCTCCTCCCATTTGGCGTGAAGAACGTGTCCCAACCTATGTGAAGCTCCTCCCAATAGGTGGAGGAGTGAACCGATCAACACTAAGCTCCTACCATTTGGCGAAGAACGTGTTGCAACCTAATCTAAGCTCCTCCCTCTTGTGGAAAAGGGTGAACCAATCAACGCTAAGCTCCTCCCACTTGGTTGAGAACGTGTCCCAACCAACGTTAAGCTCCTCCTACTCGGTGGAGGAGTGTCCTTCAGGTCCTTTGCTCCACCCACCTTGTAGTGGTCCATGAGGAAGGCGTTCTCTTTGCTGGTGTCGAGCAGGATGTCGGCGTGGATCTTGTTGGCGGCCTCCTCGGAGAAGAGCAGGACGCGGGGGTTGGAGGCAAAGCCCACGTGCAGCTTGAGGCGTGTGGCCGGGGACTTCATGAACCTGGATAGACCCTCCATCAGGTGGTCGTTGGTTTCCTGTACACATCACTGATGATGATCATTATGTTGATGATCATGATGATGATGATAAGGACGAGGAGGAGGAGGAGGAGAAGTAGAATAATAATAAGAAAAGACCATTAACAAAAACAACAGCATCAACAACGACAAAAACAGTAAAGCAGCACCAATGATTACAGCATCAACAGTCGCAGCAACAACTCTTGCAAGAGTAACAACACTAGCAACTACAGCAGCAGCAACACTGGCTGCACCATTACTAGCAGCAGCAATACCAGCAGCAGCAGCAACAACACTAGCAACAACATCAACAACTCTAGCAGCAACACTAGCAGCAGCAGCAACAACAACAACACTAGCAGCAGCAGCAACACTAGCAACAACACTAGCTGCAATAGCAACAGCAACTATACCAACAATAGCAGCAGCAGCAGCAACAACAACAACACTAGCAGCAGCAGCAACACTAGCAACAACACTAGCTGCAATAGCAACAGCAACTATACCAACACTAGCAGCAGCAGCAACAACAACAACAATACTAGCTGCAGTAGCAACAACAACAATGCCAACAACTCTAGCAGCAGCAACAACAACAGCAACAGCAGCAGCAGCAGCAACACTAGCAACAACACTAGCTGCAATAGCAACAGCAACTATACCAACAATAGCAGCAGCAGCAACAACACAACAACACTAGCAGCAGCAACAACACTAGCAGCAACAACACAACAACACTAGCAGCAGCAACAACACTAGCAGCAGCAACAGCAACAACATAGACGTGTACACACCTCCTCCCCCAGAAGGTTGTCCACAGAGTCGATGCCAACAATGATGCTGGGTCGGCTGAAGAACTCGTACAGATAGTCCTGCAACACGGAGCGGTTTATATATATATATATATAAGAAAGAAAATCTCTCTCTCTCTCTCTCTCTCTCTCTCTCTCTCTCTCTCTTCAGCAGATTGTAAATGCTGTCCTCTAAAAACACCTCTGCGCATAGAAGAGCTCGATTTCTTTTCGCAATGATCGATCATCCATTTTCTCCTCGCCACTACATGTTTCATGTTCATTTTCTTGTTTGCTGTTACCGTTCTTTTAGTATAATTCATACTACAATGCTTCAACTAACAGACATCCGTCATATATCTAGCTTGTATATAAATGTACATTAAGACAGTTTCTATCTACATGTACATTAAGACAAGGTCTGTATCTATGTGTACGTGAAGGCAGGGTTTGTGTATATATATATATATATATATGTGTGTGTGTGTGTGTGTGTGTGTGTGTGTGTGTGTGTGTCCGTCAAGACAGGGTTTATATCTATGTGTACGTTAAGACAGACAAACAGACAGACAGAGACAAAGAGAGAAATAGAGAGAGACAGGAGAAGAGAAATAAAGACAGAAACAATTTTCGGTTCTTTCTGTTTGCAAGCGTATTTGTTTTCTCCTCAAAATGGATATTTCTCAAAATTTACCAGGGACAAACAGCCCTCTTATTGCCGTGGGGTTCTTTTAAGTGCTTGCTGCACACCTTGGTTTATCATCTCATCCGAAAGACTAACACCCAGAGTACTACCCAAAGTCTAGTGAAGAGATAGACAGACAGACCGACAAACAGGCAGGCAGACAGACCGACAGACAGATAGACAGACCGACAGACAGAAAGAGAGACAGAGAGACAGGCAGACAGACCGACAGATAGACAGAGACAGACAGACAAAAGTCTTACAAGGGTATCCCTGTATTTTCCCCTCTCCAACCGTTCCCTGACGATGTTAGTGAAGTTCTTCTTCATCTCCAGCCTCAGTCTGTTGGAGATCAGCCCCGTGTAGTACAGGAAGTCCGGAAACACCGGCATCATCTGCACACACACACACACACACACACACACACACACACACACACACACACACACACACACACACACACACACACACACACACACACACACACACACACACACACACACACACACACACACACACACACACACACACACACACACACACAGGTATCAAACTAGAATAAGCGTCGTCATGTTTAAAACACGTGGGATTCCGTGTAAGCAAGTTAAAGCAAAGACATGTCAAAGTACCAATAAAACAAAGTTCAGAATGTCAAAGTGAAGTCAATTGTATAAAAGGGAAGGGAGATAACAAACAGCCTTGTTTTATCCAGCATGGCGGTCAAGAAATCTGATACTCTGGGATCCAAAAGAACAGAAGACTGGACAGAGCTGTGCATTCTGATCATCGTGTGGGGCTAGTTACTTTGATTGACGTTTTGATGTTTGTAGTATTGTCCACAGGCTGTCACAGTTAACTGAATCAAAAGCGTTTGTATAATCAAGAATGCAATTTGAAAATTGCTCTTCCTTTCTTTAAACATATACACATTTTGCATTTGAGTGATATAGATGGATAGACAGATGGAAAGATAAATACACTAACTGATTCACAGACAGAGACACAAGGAAAGAGACAGAGACATACGTGTTTCGGATCGCAATAGCCAGCACCGACGTAAATCCCTGCGAAGTTGATGATGTGTTTTCTTGGTGTCTGAGGGTCGGTGTTACGTTCATGGATGTAACAGCCCAGAGACGGCACGTACTTGCCCGCGTAGGACTACGCGCACAGCAAAGATAAGACAGCCAGTCACACAACCAGGCAAGCAAGCAGCCACGGCAAATATTCAAACATAGATATATATACAAGCGAAACAAACAATCCTTCAGCAGCAACAGTTGTAATAGTAGTAGCAGCAGCAGCAGTTGTGGCAGCAGCAGTAGTAGTAGAAGCAGTAGTTGTAGTAGCAGCAACAGTAGTTGCAACAGCAATCGATGAATTCAGCGGGGTTTTTTTCTCCGGAGGTTATCATAACTTTCAAACTTACTTACTTACTTACTTACTTACTTACTTACTTACTGCCCATTACGCCTTCTGGCATGTAGAGCAGCAGTGAAGAACCGCCACTCTTGACAGAATGGTACCCCAGGTGTGCTTCAGGGTCTTGAGTTCTCCTTGAACTGTTCTGCACCAGGTGTTCTTTGGCCTTCCTCTCTTGCGTCTCCTTCCATTGTTCTGCACCAGGTGTTCTTTGGCCTTCCTCTCTTGCGTTGTTCTGCACCAGGTGTTCTTTGGCCTTCCTCTCTTGCGTCTCCTTCCATTGTTCTGCACCAGGTGTTCTTTGGCCTTCCTCTCTTGCGTCTCCTTCCATTGTTCTGCACCAGAAGTTCTTTGGCCTTCCTCTCTTCCTTCCATTGTTCTGCACCAGGTGTTCTTTGGCCTTCCTCTCTTGCGTCTCCTTCCATTGTTCTGCACCAGGTGTTCTTTGGCCTTCCTCTCTTGCGTCTCCTTCCATTGTTCTGCACCAGGTGTTCTTTGGCCTTCCTTTCTTACGTCTACCTTCTGGTGTCCAGTGAAGGGCTGCCCGGGTGATGTAATCTTGGTCTCTGCGCATGACGTGTCCAATCCATTTCCGCCACCTTTGTCATGATGATGGTTTCCATGTTCTCTTGATTGCGCTGGGCGAGTGTTTGTTGATTGGAACTGGAACTGAGTCAAACTATTCGCAGGATTCTTTGGAGGTTCTTTTTGTGGAAAGTGGAAAACTTCGTTGGATCAATGTAAGTCATTTTTCCAGCATTCTGAGCCATAGAGCAGAGTGGAAAGTACACGCTCTGGTATATTCGCAGCTTGGTGTCAGTGCTGTACTGGGGTGATCTCCGGAAGTTGTTAATCATTCTGAACGTGGTTCTGGCCTCGCTGCGACGGCTCTTGATGTCACTGCCTGCTCCTCTATCGTGTCTGTCGGTGCTGCCTAGGTAACGTAAACAAACTGTTTCCATCAGTTGTAGGAAGGGCTGTTACGTTTACTTGGATAGGTGAAGGGTTTAAGATGTTCTGTGTCATCAACACTGTTTTCTTCTGGCTTCTCTTGGGCCTGCTTGATGTACGAAGTTGTTGAGACGGGTTGTTTTCACTTGCATGTGATGATGGGGGTGGGAGACCAGTGCCAGGTCGTCTGCAAAGTCCAGATCTTCCAGCAGCGATGAGGAGAGTCCATCTGATACCTCTTGGTTGATCTTCGATTGTTCTTCGCATCACACAATCTATGGTTATATTGAAGAAATATTTTCATTTATGTTGATATAATTGATGACACAGATAGAGCTACAGCGAAAACGAGAGAGATAGAGAGTGGGAAAGAAAGAGGGAGCGAGAGAGAGAGAGAGAGGGGGGGAGGAGAGAGGGGGAGAGAGAGAGATAGGGAGAGAGAGGGGGGATTCAAGATTCAAGATTCAAGATGGTTTATTCAATTAAGGCCATAGCCCCATATGAATAGGGGGTAATAACAGCTTTACATGTGTCATTGCAATTGGTAATATAAACAATACAACGTCATTCACAACAAACTATCAGTGAATCTAAGAAATGAGTGTCAGAGAGGGGGGATAGAGATAGAGAGAGAGAGGGAGAGAGACAGAGGGGGGAATAGGGAGAGAGGAAGAGAGAGAGGGGAGAGAGAGACGGAGACAGAGAGAGAGAGCGAGAGGAAGAGTGAGAGATAGAGAGAGAGATGGGGAGAGAGAGAGATGGAGAGAGAGATAGGGAGAGACAGACAGACAGACGGACGGACGGAAAAAGACAAACACAGACGGAGACAGAAGTAGAGACATACACACACACACACACACACACACACACACACACACACACAGAGAGAGAGAGAGAGTCTTGACTTGAATCTTGAGTCTTGAGTTTTGATGTATGTATTGATTAGGCCTTTGACCCATATCAACAGAGGTAAAAACACATCTACAGGTAGATACATAGGGAGAAATAGGGAGAGAGAGGGGGGATTCAAGATTCAAGATTCAAGATGGTTTATTCAATTAAGGCCATAGCCCCATATGAATAGGGGGTAATAACAGCTTTACATGTGTCATTGCAATTGGTAATATAAACAATACAACGTCATTCACAACAAACTATCAGTGAATCTAAGAAATGAGTGTCAGAGAGGGGGGATAGAGATAGAGAGAGAGGGAGAGAGAGACAGAGGCGGGAATAGGGAGAGAGGAAGAGAGAGAGGGGGGGGGGAGAGAGACGGAGACAGAGAGAGAGAGCGAGAGGAAGAGTGAGAGATAGAGAGAGAGATGGGGGAGAGAGAGAGATGGAGAGAGAGATAGGGAGAGACAGACAGACAGACGGACGGACAGACGGAAAAAGACAAACACAGACGGAGACAGAAGTAGAGACATACACACACACACACACACAGAGAGAGAGAGAGAGAGAGAGAGAGTCTTGACTTGAATCTTGAGTCTTGAGTTTTGATGTATGTATTGATTAGGCCTTTGACCCATATCAACAGAGGTAAAAACACATCTACAGGTAGATACATAGCTAGATAGCTAGCTAGCTAGCTAGATAGATAGATAGAGAGGGAGACACAGAGAGAAAGACAGAGAGAGAGAGTGAAAGAGAGAGGCGGAATGATCAGTGTACCTACCTGCCCCCCCACATAGAACGGCTGATGTGAGAACTGTGGAAACATCTGGAAAAACTGCACCAGGACACTGCACACACACACACACACACACACACACACACACACACACACACACACACACACACACACACACACACACACACACACACACACACCAGTTTCGTCTGTGGTGATCAAATTTCTCCTCACCTCCGTCCTCTGCACTGGCTCCCCGCTGAGGCGACAATCAAATACAAAGTTGCGAGTCTCTGCTTCTCTGCTCTCCACTCTACTGGACCTACCTATCTTTCTGACATTATTCCAGTGCTAACACTCCCTTGGGAGCTGTTCCCAAGACTTTTATCCCCCGAAAATTCCTCCATCAGTACAAGAGCCTATGGTAAATACTCCTTCTTCTTTGCTGCTCCTCACACCTGGAACAACCTTCCACCTCCTGTCTGTTCGTCTGACTGCGTCTGTGTCTTTCGCTCTCCACTGTTATGCAGGTGTGGGTGTGTGTGTGAATGTGTGTCTTCATGTTTTACATTTATTTGTTTATTTATCATCATTGTTGTCTTATTTATTTATTTATTTATTATTATCATTATTATTATCACTACCTTTTTTCATATTATAATTATTATTTATTTATTTATTTATCTATTTATGTATTTATTTACTTATTTATGTACGCTTATCTATTATTTATTCACCTTTTTTTTCTTCTTTTTTTTTCAAGGCCTGACTAAACGCGTTGGGCTACGCCGCTGGTCAGGCATCTGCTTGGCAGATGTGGTGTAGCGTATATGGATTTGTCCGAACGCAGTGACGCCTCCTTGAGCTACTGAAACTGAAACTGAAACTCCACTGAAACTCATCTTTTCAAAGTCTGTCTGGAAGATTTCGTGGTCTCTTGTTTCTACATTTCCCTCTGACAAAAGTTTAGAATTGATAATGCATGACACAAAAATCCTTCATGATCTAGGTAGCTTTATTTGTATTTGTATTTGTATTTCTTTTTATCACAACAGATTTCTCTGTGTGAAATTCGGGCTGCTCTCCCCAGGGAGAGCGCGTCGCTACACTACAGCGCCACCCTTTTTTTTTGTATTTTTTCCTGCGTGCATATTTTATTTGTTTTTCCTATCGAAGTGGATTTTTCAGTCTACAGAATTTTGCCAGGAACAACCCTTTTGTTGCCGTGGGTTCTTTTACGTGCGCTAAGTGCATGCTGCACACGGCGCCTCGGTTTATCGTCTCATCCGAATGACTAGCGTCCAGACCACCACTCAAGGTCTAGTGGAGGGGGAGAAAATATCGGCGGCCGAGCCGTGATTCGAACCAGCGCACTCAGATTCTCTCGCTTCCTAGGCGGACGCGTTACCTCTAGGCCATCACTCCACTCTATTTATCACTCTAATAAACGTCGTGCTGCTTTATTATGATAACGGGCACAACCTGAGTTCTGTTATGTTATACATTTAAAACAACGAACGTACATGTTTAAGCGGACTTGCTCACGATGGAAGGCATTTACCTTTTTGAATTTTCGATTCATGTGTTTGCATGCCCGGTTTTACAAAATCGAGTCTGCGCGCGCGCAAGTGTATGTGTGTGTGTGTTGGTGGGGGGGGGGGGGGGGGGGAGATGTGGGAAGGGGTGTGGAGGTGTGGGATGGGGTGTGTGTGTGTGTGTGTGCTCAACATTGTAATGGGTCAGAAGGCCTCCTACAATAAAACATTTCTGAGTTCTGAGTTCTGAGTTATTTCTACATTGCCACCCCGTGCCTGAAAACCCCACACCTGGAAACTCGCTATACATTACATGAGAAGGGTGGGGAGCTCAGAGTGATCATGTGTGGTTTATGTCATTCGAAAAAAAGAAATTTCTTTCATGTGCAACGTTCTGAACTCTTAGACAGAAAGGGTCATCACAAACATACATTGTTATTGTTATTGTTATCATTGATGCACAGATTGATTATAGGGAAGGCAGGACTCTTCATACTGTGCGACGTGTTTCAACAATAACACAAATTTAGAGAGACAGACTGACAGACAGACAGACAGACAGACAGAGACACAGAGAGAGGGGGGAGAGAGGGAGGGGGAGAGAAAGAGAGAGAGGGAGGGAGAGAGAGAGAGAGAGAGGGGGGAGAGAGAGAGGGATGGAGAGAAAGAGAGAGGGGTCTCACCTGTACAGGTTTTCCGACACGTCCTTCATTGAACTGGACAATCCGGCTTTGTCCTTTGTGAAACTGTAACCTACACCCACCTGCTCACACATACCACACACACACACACACAGCGAACGTGACCGAACGCAAGCACACAAATCAAATACGTTCTTATGAAACAAAAAAGAGAGAGACAATTGTAAAGAAACGAAGAGACGTGAATACAAAACATCCGAAAATCATGATAAGGTAGGTCAGAATGCCAAACTAGGTCACAATACAGTGACAAACAAGGTCAATACGGCGAACTAGGTCACCATGGTAAATAAGGCCACAGTGATAATCTTGGCCACTACGGAAAACAAAGTCACCACGGTCACATCAGCAAACTAGGTCACCATGATAAACTAGGTCACGTCGACCTCTTTACAAGAAATCAGGGGAGGTAAACACTACGAGAGTCCGTGGGGCAATGAGACAGGTGGACGGACAATATTCTGTTTCAATGCAGTCACTTTACGGGATGAATAACTGGGTTATTTTATGGATCATTCAATATCATCCGCAGACTACGAAGGGTGGACAGTTTCTGATTCATTTCTTATCCAATAACAGCGAAGAATGCTATTGCTACATGTTTGATTATGTATCTGATGGATAATTCTACATTCAGGAAATTCACGAATAACGATGAGTGACGGTTACTGATTCGTCCTATGTTCACATACAGCAAAGAATATTATGATTTCCATACTTATAGGATTTTTAAGAATTATATTTCACACATAAATCAAGAAGTGAATACGTACCGGGTTGTCCACATAGAGCATGGAGAAATGTTTGGTCCATGACACTGCTCGGCGCTTCACTGCAACACACACACACACACACACACACACACACGCACACACGCACGCACGCACGCACGCACACACACACACACACACACACACACACACACACACACACACACACACACACACACCACTGTTCCCTGATCACAAATGACAGCAGAAAAGAGCAGAAACTTACGACATACCATCAGAATTATGTACAGTCCTCATTAATTGCCTCGTTTTAATTGCTACATGATGTGAACCCCATATCAACAAGAGTCAAGTCTGAGTTCGGAAGATTACTCTTCATCCAGGGCTCGTAACATAAATTAGACCCTTTACTGTAGATACCGGAAAGGTGGCCAAATGGTATTGCGCCGTGTGGGAAGCAAGGTTTGAGTCCTGCATTCTGACCTGGATTCTTAACCCCCCTTTCTCCTTCCACAAGACCTTGAGTGGTGGTCTAGGTGCCAGTCTTTCGGATGAGACGATGAACTGAGGTCCCGTGTGCAGCGTGTATTTGGCGCACGTAAAAGAACCCACGGCAACAAAGAGGAAGAGGTAGAGAGAGAGAGAGAGAGAGAGATGAGGTGGGACAGACAGAAAGAGAGAGAGGGAAAGACAGAGAGAGGGAGGGAGGGAAGGTGAAAAGAGAGTGGGACAGAAAGACAGATATAGATAGAGACTAGGGAGACAGACAGACATACAGAGAAAAACAGATAGAAACAGACTGAGTTCAGTCTCTGACCGAAGACCGCCGCAAAATACTACTGCAACTACTTCTTATGATACTAATAATTACAACGATAACTAAAAGCGGAATTCCATAGAGCCGAACACACCGATGGCGAAATAACTATTGGTACTGCCTCCCTCACCCCCCCCCCCCCCCCCCCCCCCCCCGCCCCCTTCCCCCATCCTCCTCTCCATCTCTCCCCCACTTCCCGTACTTTCGGGTTTCGTTCTTGTAGGTTTTTCTTTTCAACCAGCCAGCAGGAATCCACCACACGTGAGTCACAAAGGCTTGTTTCCGGAAAACGTGTTGTTTTCCAAACAATGTACTGTAAACAGTGAGATGCAGAGGAACAGGGAGAAAATTAGAGACAACTGGCTGCCGGGTTATCAGCGGTGCCCTTACGCACGTGAGACTACAGAAGAGGAAGGAGGAGGAGGAGGGAGAGAAGAAGGAGGAGGAGAAGGTGAGGGGGAGATGAAGAAGGAGGAGAAGGTGAGGGGAGAGAAGAAGAAGGAGGAGAAGGTGAGGGAGAGAAGAAGAAGGTGAGGGGGAGATGAAGAAGGAGAAGAAGGTGAGGGGGAGATGAAGAAGGAGGAGAAGGTGAGGGAGAGATGAAGAAGGAAGAGAAGGTGAGGGAGAGAAGAAGGAGAAGGTGAGAGGGAGATGAAGAAGGAGGAGAAGGTGAGGGAGAGATGAAGAAGGAGGAGAAGGTGAGGGAGAGATGAAGAAGAAGAAGCAGTGGGACGAGGATGGGGGATGGCGGAGGGGGTCGGGGGGGGGGGGGGGGGGGGCTGTGGGGTAAGGAACTGAGAGCAGAAGATAGCCGACTTTCCTATGGTGAAGCTAAAGGGCTTGATTCACTGTCCGTCACCCTCTTTCCAACAGGGCTGAGTAGTGTGTTCTCGAAATGAGTGATCGAGAGAGAGAGAGACAGAGACAGACACAGAGACAGAGAGAGACAGGGACAGAGACAGACACAGAGACAGGCTCAGAGACAGACAGACAGAGAGACAGAGAGAGAGAGAGAGAGAGAGAGAGAGAGTGTGTGTGTGTGTGTGTGTGTGTGTGTGTGTGTGTGTGTGTGTGTGTGTGTGTGTGTGTGTGTTTAGAACGTGACTCCATGCACAACAGCGGGGAAAAACTATTCTTCAGTTACTTCCCATGTTTACCGTGTTGCACAGGTTATGGTTTGTTGTGGGTCTGGGCCGGTTACCTTTCAAGACGCCAGCAGAAGACGCCACATCCTACACGTTCCTGTAGATGATGCGACCACAGGCAGGTTTTTGTCCATTGCGAAACACTCCACTACTGTTTGTTTACAACAACACATCTAAATATTCAGGTGGTGATGATGGTGATGATGATGATGATTGTGATGATGGTGATGATGGTGACGATGATGATGATAGTGATGATGGTCATGGTGGTGGTGGTGGTGATGGAGATGATGATGATGATGGTGATGGTGATGACGGTGATGATGGTGATAATGATGATAGCTGTGATAATGCTGACGATGGTGATAATGATGATGGTGGTGATGGTGATGATAGTGATAATGATGATGGTGATGATGATGGTGATGATGGTGATAATGATGCGAAATTCGCATGCAAAGAATTCGTGCGAAATTTGCATTTGAAATAAATAAACAAGTCGTTCATTCACAGTTATAAAATTTACCCGCCAGTTTAGATTGAAATCATAGCCCCAGTAGTATCAAAGCAAGCAGTCTGCATCGAAAATGAGAGATGTTGGAATGCAGTCCTGTTGCTGTGGAAGGAGAGATGTGAAGCAAAGAGGAAGCAGTGATTTTGGAAGCTCGGGCAGCAGCAGGGTGCTTACAACCTGACCAGTGAACTTGGTTTTGATGGAGATCTCTTCAGGAAATGTACACGCCTAACAAGGGGAGCAACTTGCTCAAATAATGGACCTGGTAGAGGGGGATCTCATCCAACACTTCATCATCCGAGAAGGGATCTGCCCAAAGACTGGAAAAAATCGCATGCAAAGTCAAACGTTTCGCTCCCTCGTGCAAAAGAACAGTTTCGCAGCGAAGTTTGTGCGAAATTCCGGTCTGTGAATTTTACCCAATGATGTAAATT
>NC_134900.1:24474978-24497478 GCF_041734735.1 Babylonia areolata | reverse complement strand
GGAGGAGGAGGAGGAAGGGGGAGAAGGAGGAGGAAGAGGAATAACAGTAAGAGAAGGAGGGAAAAGTTGGCTTTCACCTCTTGTGCAATAGATAGGAACAGCAGCTGGATAAACACCGACACACACACACACACACACACACACACACACACACACACACATACACACTCCGACACGCACCCCCTCCCCCCACACACACATACACACACCTACACGTCCCCACCCCCTACAACCCTTGCCCCCCCTCACTCCCCATCCCCCCCCCCCACACACACACACACGTACACACCGCATCCCCTCCCCCCCCGACACACATGCACACACAGACACGAATATGCACGCACAAATACACGCACTTAATATCACACACACACACACACACACACACACACACACACACACACACACACACACAGACAATGAAATACACACGGACACACACATGTAAACACACATACAGGCACAGACACAGCCGGACGCAAACACACTCACAGACGCACGCGCGTACACAGACACACGCACGCGCGAGCACATACACACAAACACACACACATTCACACACATATATATGTATAGATATAGATAGATAGATATAAATGGTGTAATTTCGTGTTTTTGGTGGTTGTTGTTGTTTTTATTCCTATCCTGTTTTGGATTTAGACCAGTCCAGATTAATCAATCCAGGGATTAATTGATTTATCGAGACAGACAGACACGCGCGCGCGCATACACACACAGACACAGGCAGACAGACAGACAGACAGACACACACACACACACACACACACACACACACACACACACACACACACACACACACACACACACACACAAACTGCTCACACAACTTCTCTTTGCTCCGCCTACTATCTAATCAGCAGCTGATCTTTTGCTTCTTTTTTTTTTTTTTTTTTTAATTTGGATCCAATAGAAGTAGAGTGTGGCGCATTAAACTTTCATTTGAAATACTTACATCATTCTTCTTCTTCTTCTTATGATGATGATGATGATGATGAGCAGCACCAGCAGTAGTAGCCGTAGTGTGAAAACAAAGAAAGCTACAAAACACAGCCTACCTTTACACAATTTTGTTGTTCCTTTCACCACCAGCTTCAGCAGTCAGCCTGTAATATTAACTCCATCTTACCTCAGTTTCCAAGCTAACGGCAAACGGATAGTTGGTAAATCACGTTCCTTCTCCTCTGAACTTTGTGGGGTTTTGTTTTTTGTTTTTTTGTTTTGGTTTTGTTTTTTTTTGCTTCTTCTTATCTGTATTATTATTCTTTTTATTTTCTATCATCAATAATGGTTTTATATCGTGAATTCAGCACTGTGCGAAAATCCTGGCACTGACGAACGAATCAGTCGTGCATGGAAAGCACACACACACACACACACTCACACACACACACACACACACACACACACACACACACACACACACACACACACACACACACACACACACACACACACACATCACTCGACGATGCTATTGCATATCACAACACCTCTACAGACCTTGTTATAATATTGAATCCAGCAGCGAGACACACGTATATCCACGCCGCCCTTCACAAGTTAAATGGCGTGAGTGCCATGCAAAGAGAGAGAGAGTAGGGTGGGGTGGGGGGAGGGACACAGGAACTATAACTCTTGCACTTCGGAATTTGAGTGCAGCAAAAGATCAGCTGCTGATTAGATAGGTGGGCGGAGCAGGGAAAAGTTGTGCAAGCAGTCATGTGTGTGTGTGTGTGTGTGTGTGTGTGTGTGTGTGTGTGTGTGTGTGTGTGTGTGTGTGTGTGCAGGTTTTGGTGTAGGGGTAGGGACGGTGTGGGGGAGGGGATGGTAAGAGACGCGGCTCAGTGTACCGCGTTCGGCTGTTCGTGCTTTTCCCCCCGCCTGTTTGGGGAGGATGCAAGTGTGTGTGTGTGTGTGTGTGTGTGTGTGTGTGTGTGTGTGTGTGTGTGTGTGTGTGTGTGTGTGTGTGTGTGTTTTCCTTTTTTTCTTTTTTTTAATCCTTGTTTTTTTCTTCTTCTTCTTCTTCTTCTTCTTCTTCTACTACTTCTAGAGATGGGTTAATGGTTGTGCCGTCAGAAATTCGTGTTGGTTGGGGTTTTATTGCTTTGCGTGCGTGTGTGTGTGTGTGTGTGTGTGTGTGTGTGTGTGTGTGTGTGTGTGTGTGTGTGTGCATGCGTGAGTGCCCCTGTGTGTGTGTTTGTGTGTGTGCGCGCGCGTGCGTGTGTGTATGTGTGTGTCTGTGTGTGTGCGTGCGTGTGTGTGCGTGTGTGCGTGCGTGAGTGCCTCTGTGTGTGTGTGTGTGTGTGTGTGTGTGTGTGTGTGTGTGTGTGTGTGTGTGTGTTGGGGGTTATTCTTGTTTCTTCTTTCCTCAAAGTTATTCCATTTTCCATCTTGCCTCGCCTTGCCTTGCTTCTCAATATCCCTCTGTATGTGTGTCTATCTCTGTGATCGTTTGTTTGTCTATGTGCCTCTGTGTGTGCGTGCGTGCGTGCGTGCGTGTGTGCGTGCGTGCGTGTGTGTGTGTGTGTGTGTGTGTGTGTGTGTGTGTGTGTGTGTGTGTCTCACTCATCTTCCCGCTGTTCTTGCCCTTCTTCTTCTTCTTCTTCTTCTTCTTCTCTCTCACTCTCCCCCCCCCCTCTCTCTCCCCCCTCCCTCTCTCTCTCTCTCTTTCTTTGATATGTTTTCAATGTTTTGTTTTGTCAGGTCCACGTGAAAATAAGCGTTCCGCGATCATTTTACCCTTAAAGAGATTTTTTAAAGTATATTCAAGGTTAGAGTTAGAATACTCACACAGACACCCCTCTTCTGGTTCACGTTTGTGGGACTGCACACACAGACATCCATCATCTACACGAACAGACACACAGACACAGACACAGACACAGACACACACACACACACACACACACACACACACACACACACACACACACACACACACACACACACACACAGAGTCAACAAATAAGTCCGACTGGCAGATATCAATTATTTTTGTCTTCACGCAGTTGGAAACGGCGTGCATTCACGTAACAGACAAAACCTCTCAATTGAGCTAATCAGCTCATACCTGAGTACAGATGAAGCTAACTGGAATAAGCCACATTTGTATTTCACACACATTACTGTTCATGGTCTATTCAAAAGTATCTGCCTGACAAAAATTGAGAGCATTATTTTGATTAAAGTGTTTGTTTGTTTTTCCTTGGGGGTAATTTCATGATTTCTATTCACGTTTGGACCAAGCAGCGTCGCCTTGGTCCAAGCAGACAGCCCAATTAGACATTAGGTCGGATATACTCTATCCATGGTCAGCCATGACCGAAGGAGGCCTACTATTCACGTTTACATAGATGGTTATTGTTTTTATATGAATCTGTGTACTTGAATGTCAATCGAGTGATTGCGAGAGACTAAAGAAAAAAAGATCGATCACTATGAACAAGCTATCACCTTTTTTTGCTTGACTGTTTTTTCCATCTTCTATACATGCCCACGTGTAGATCGAGGAATATATTTCTGAATGTAACAAGAAACTACGGCCGAATGATTGAGGTATTAAAAACCTCCAGGGATTGCAAAAAGGAATAAAACCAACTCAAAGCAAACTGTGAAAAGTATAAAACACACCCAAGCACAGCAAAAGAAAACATGAAATAGAAATTAAATTATAACATGTATCTACCCATTTCATGACAGCGATGGCTAATACCGGCTGTGGTTTTGTTATCATTCAAACCCAGTCTCTGAGTCATTTTGAACACAGGTCTTGCCCTTTACCTCAATTACCCATTAAATCCACATTTCGAAGGAGTCTTTCCTCCTTATAGCCCTTGCACATGTAGCCTGAGAGAGAGAAGCTTGTATTTGCTCATCTGGTAATGCCGTCACAATGGAACATGTATTCACTTAGGGCTGTACGAATCAACATTCTATCCAGCTAAAATGACTCTGACAGTTAGCGTGCAGTGCCGTTCCCATGCTGAGGTAAATCTTCCCACAGGAATCTCCTGTTGTTGAGTATTGCAGCAAAACGTCGAATAAAGGGCTGGTAAAACTCCTGCAGGATCTGCTTCGTCTCTGGCAGTATTGGCGCCGTCTTGTTCACAAACTTTCCTTGGTTCCTGATTTTTCGAGATGTGATGTTCCTCAGCTGCTGGTCTGTGAGGGGATCTTCAACAGTGTTCACAGCACAACGCTCGTTTCAACAGCCACTGATCTGTGCATGCCGTGTGCTTCAGTTGGTGAACCATTCGTGGTCATTTGTACAGATGGTTCAGTTACTGAATTATTAGCTGACATTCATGCAAACACGTCACGGCTCGTGTACCACTGGCTGACATCATGCATACACGTCACAGTTCATGAACCATTGGCTGACATCATGCACACACGTCACAGTTCATGAACCACTGGATGACATCATACATACGTCATAGTTCATGAACCACTGGCTGGCATCATACACACGTCACAGTTCATAAATCACTGGCTGATATTTATGGAAACACGTCACAGTTTATGAACCACTAGCTCACATCATACATACGCCACAGTTCATGAACCAGCTGACATTATACATACATCACAGTTCATGAACCACTGGCTGACATTATACATACGTCACAGTTCATGAACCACTGGCTGACATCATACATACGTCACAGTTCATGAACCGCTGGCTGACATCATATATACGTCAAAGTTCATGAACCACGAGCTGACATCATACACACGTCACAGTTCATGAACCACTGGCTGGCATCATACACACGTCACAATTCATGAATCACTGGCTGACATTTATGGAAACACGTCACAGTTTATGAACCACTAGCTCACATCATACATACGCCACAGTTCATGAATCAGCTGACATTATACATACATCACAGTTCATGAACCACTGGCTGACATTATACATACGTCACAGTTCATGAACCACTGGCTGACATCATACATACGTCACAGTTCATGAACCACTGGCTGACATTATACATACGTCACAGTTCATGAACCACTGGCTGACATTATACATACGTCACAGTTCATGAACCACTGGCTGACATCATACACAAACGCCACAGTTCATGAACTACTGGCTGACATAATAAGAGGAATGTTCATTACAGATTTCCCCTGACCCACTTCCCATGGAGTGAGAGGAACGAAACTTGGCACAGGTACTAGTTTTTCTCTACATAGGTACCACCAAGGGTGACATGCTTCTCTCATCGCTTTATGCAGCTGTGAAGACCTTGCCCCTATAGGTCTGCAGGTTGCGCCAGAGGCAACGACTTCGGAAATAAACGTTTCATAGTCTGGGAAGTGCTTGCTTTTCAAAGATGTCTTCATGGTTGGAAAGGGGTGGAAGTCAGATGGTGCGAGGTCGGGAGAGTAAGGGAGGTGAGGAAGGATTTCATAGCCACAGGACCGTGCTTCCATCTGGGCAACATGCGAGTTGTGAGCCGGGGCGTTGTCTTGCAGGAGGCGGACACCTTTGGTCAGCATGCCACGCCTCTCCGTTTTGATGGCCTCCCACAATTTCTGCAGCAATGAAGAGTACTATGTCCCGGTAATTGCGGTACCCTTTGCCAGGAAATCCATCATCACTGCTCCGTGCTAGTCCCGAAAGACCGTGAGCATGACCTTGCCCGCCGAGGGTTGGACACGTGCCTTTTTTTTTTGGAGGTGGTGAGTGAAACTGCTTCCATTGCTTGGACCGGGCTTTAGTCTCTGGATCATGGCGATGGACCCACGTTTCGTTGTCCTCCCTAATTGGGATGTCGAAAAACATCCTCCTCCTGGTTTTCTTGGCACATGACCAAAAGAACCTGGGAGCATGTGACTCGTTCCTGCTTCTGGAAAGGTGTGAGCAACCGGGGAATCCATCGTGCAGACAACTTCCGCATGTGCAAATGGTCATGGGTGATTTTTTTTTTCCACAGACCCCACACTGATCTTGACATCTTGGGCTAGTTGGCGAACGGTTGTGCGGCGATCCTCAAAAATGGATTGTGTCTTCATCAATGGCGGACTGTGGTCGCCCGGGAATGGAAGCCGTTTCCAACGATGTCCGACCACACTTGAACTGACGATGCCAGTGCTTGGCTACGTCATACGATGGGGCATCCTCCTCATAAGTCTCTTTTATCTCATCAAACATCTCCCTTGGTGTGCGGACTTGATGACCACTCTGCATTCGACTGGCTCCGTTATCACATATTACTCCACCATAGCACATAATAGAGAAACTGTTACGAGTTCAGAGATGCAGTTTACCAGGTGAACTATAGAGATGTTTATCATTATACATGGGCAATGTCAGCCTCCTACAATAAACGGAAGTAAATCAGGTGAACTCTTTAATGAACATCCCTCGTACATATCAGGGGACCTCACCCAGTCCAAGGAAGTGGAAGGCACCGCGGAGTTCTCTGCCTATGTCCTGCTTGTAGTCCTCATAGCGGATGAAGTGGAACTGGTCACGTGGTACCACCCTCAGCCAATCCTCCATCAGCACGGGATACACGCTCTCCTGGACCCGTAACTGGGTCACACACACACACACACACACACACACACACACACACACACACACACACACGTGCTTATGTGGTAATAAAGAGACGTGTGTGGGTAAACTTTCAGGGGTAGATAACTGATCTTTCAGGAGCTATTTGCTCATTAGTGGTTATCTCTACCTAAATGTGTGTTCCAGTGTGTGTATGTGTGTGTTCAAAGAACATAATCATGGATGAAACCAAGCGCAGGTAACAACTGAACAACCTTTCCGTTATTTCCAAAGGGAAATCTAAATTCGAAACCCTTCTCAGAGTGCAATATGGAGCCATTACTCTTTTCTCCAATGGAGAGATCTAATTGTACATCTAATAACTGCAGTTTACTTCCCTATGGGCTCCTCAGATAACTCGGCATCGGCAGTGACCTGTTGTCCGTAATGGCAAGTGATGCAGAGACACCAATCACAGTTTAATGCTGTCAGTCGTAGCGGTAACGATTTATCTTTGCTTCTCATGCCTGGAGATTTGAAAAGGATACCCAGAGAGAGACAGACACTAAGAGAGAGACATACAGAGAGACAGAGACACAGACATCAGACAGGCAGATAGAGAGCAGTTACTAACATTAGGCAGAGACTCCCACAAGGTCCTATTGTAGAGACAGTGCCGTATCGACCAACGCTGGAAGCAGAGTTTGTAGTGATGAAGACACTGTACCACAAAGTCGTGGAACTCCTCGGGAGAGGGTGGGAAGTTTCTCTCCAATTTCCCAAAGTCAAACAGGTACCTCGAGTAGAGCCTGCAACAAGATGTGAAGATGACATGGATATTTATATAGTGCCTATCCTTGGTCAAAGACCAAGCTCTAAGCGACTTACGAACACAGAGTCATTTTCACAACAGGCTGCCTACCTGCGTACAGCCGACCAACATCTGCCATCGGGCGCTCATCATTCCTTTCCTGTGTCAGTCATTCAGGTTTTAGTCATGCATGGATACACACATTTACCCAGCCATGTAGAATAGAATAGAATATGTATTTATTACCAAGTGTACCGGGGTCACAAGTAACATTGGGGGGGCGGGGAGGGGGGGATAGTACATAACAAGATACGAACATAAATTGAAAATCATACACAAACACAGATACAGTAGAAATTAGGATACATGCAAGTGCATATCAGTATAAAAACTTGTGCATACTGACACATGCACGCACTGCACACACACACACACACACACACACACACACACACACACACACACACACACATACACACATATGCACGCACACACACACATACACACACAAACCCTCTCTCTCTCTCTGTCTCCCTCTCTCTCTCTCTCTCTCTCTCTCTCTCTCTCTCTCACACACACACACACACACACACACACACACACACACACACATTTGAACAGAATCTGCATATTACATGTGGATGGGGCTGATGACTAGATCTTCAGGCAGATGGTTGTTGATTGCACAATTCTATTTATCATACTGGATTTGTTCGAGAGACAGGGCGTTGACTGCTTTGGGGGAAAAAGCTATTGTCGAAGCGATTGGTTTTCGTCCTTATACTTCTGTACCGTCGACCAGAGGGGAGCATCTCGAAAATCCCAAAAGCTGGATGTGATTCGTCCTGGCTGATTGATTTTGCTTTTTTGACTAGCCGCTTATAATATGTCTTCTAGAGAAGGTAGATCAGCCCCGGTAATCTTGGTGGCAGTTATTACGATTCTGTTAAGGGCTGCAGCTTCTGTCTTGGAAATGTTTCCGTACCAAACAGTAATAGCGAAGGTAAGCACACTTTCAATGACTGTTCGGTAGAAATCAACCATGATTTCTTTTTTAATTCCGAACTTTTTGAGGCGCCGAAGAAAGTACAGGCGCTGTTGTGCTTTCTTAACATTTTTTCCCCCTATTTTTCTCCCATTTCAAATCGTTGGAAATGATCAGTCCGAGAAATATAAAGTCACTGATGATCTCTACTTGCTTGTCTTTAATGACTAGTGCAGCCATACTCTGTTTTCAGGGGTGGGGGGATACATGCTGGCTAGGTTCTTGTTTCTGTAACAAACTGAACGCTGACATGAATTACACTTTACCCACCAGGCGCCGTTACCGAGATTCGAACCCGGGACCCTCAGATTGAAAGTCCAATGCTGTAACCACACGGCTATTGCGCAAGGTGTGATGTGTAGTATAACTACAGGAAGGTGTGTTGTGTAGTATAACTACAGGAAGGTGTGTTGTGTAGTGTGATGTGTAGTATGACTACAGGAAGGTGTGTTGTGTGGTATAACTAAGGTGTGATGTGTTGTGTGATGTGTAGTATAACTACAGGAAGGTGTGTTGTGTAGTGTGATGTGTAGTATGACTACAGGAAGGTGTGATATGTAGTATAACTACAGGAAGGAGTGATGTGTAGTGTAACTACAGGAAGGTGTGTTGTGTAGCATAACCACACGGAGGTCTGATAACAGCAGTTCAGTGACAAGAAAAAGTTACAACAGTTATTGTCTGTATATCACGAAAATGCTCTCTCAGGGTGGCGGATGATCATGACACCTACCTATCAACGGGGTGGCAGATGATCATGACACCTACCTGTTAAAGGGATAGTGGATGAGCATAAAACGTACCTGTCAACGGGGTGCCGGATGATCATGACAATCTTGAGACGGGGGTTGAGATGGAAGAGGTGATGGGCCAAAATCACCCGGGGCTCCGTACAGTTCTCGTTGCCCGAGTACAGCTTCCAGAAGTAGTTGTCGTAGAAATAGCTGGGACTGCCATCTCCTGAGACAATGTCAAGGCCAATAGAAATAGCTGGGACTGCCATCTCCTGAGACAATGTCAAGGCCAATAGAAATAGCTGAGACTGCCATCTCCTGACACAATGTCAAGGCCAATAGAAATAGCTGAGACTGCCATCACACGAGAAAAGGCCAAGGCCAATAGAAATAGTTGGGACTGTCATCTCCTGAGACATTGTCAAGGCCAATAGAAATAGTTGGGACTGTCATACTCTGAGACAATGGCAAGGCCAATCATCTGTATTCATCTTTTGGAAGCATGTAATATATGTCTCTCTCCGTGTCTCTGCATGTCTGCCTGTCTGTCTTTCCCTCTCTTTCTCCGTCTATCTCTTTCCATCTCTGTCCCTCTCTCTCCACCTCTCTCCTCCTCCTTTCTCTCTCTCTCCCTATTTATCCCCCCCCAAGCCCCCCCCACACTCCCAACCACCACCCTCTCTCTCTCAGTGCACCACAAATGACATGGATATATCCCTGCTTTTCGATGTCCTTCTCTACTCTGGCGTCAGCATAGTTACTCCCTTTCTCCCTCCATCACCTCACACACACACACACACACACACACACACACACACACACACACACACACACACACACACACACACACTTTCTCTCTCGGCGTGCCACAAATGACATGGCTGCATCCCTGCTTCCCTATGTCCTCTGCTCTGGCGGTAACATAGTTACTCCCTCTCTTCCTCCCTCCCTCCCTCTCTCTCTCTCTCTCTCTCACTTTCTTTCTCTCTCTCACACTCTCTTTCTACTTCAGTGTACCATAAATGACGTGGCTGTATCCCAGCTCCCTAATGTCCTTCTCCACTCTGACGGCAGTGTGGTTGTACAGGTCCACGTAATCCTCGAAGGTCCGGTTTCCTGCAACAGTCCAGGTGTTACAGCCTAAAAACACCCCTCCCAGGTTTAACCCCCCGATCATTCTAGTTCCGATCGACCCCATTCCTCATTCCCCCGCTTGGTAATTAACCCCTGTCTATGAGTTTAATCACGTTATTCCAAAACGAAGGGGGTTAATTCTGGGTTAACCTTTACTGACCTCCTCCCCTGCCCCTATCCTCTCCATGACCGAATGATACAGGAAACGAATGATGAGAGCACAATGGCAGCCGTCAGTTGGCTCTACCCAGGTAGGCAGCCTGTTGTGCAGATGACCCCGTGTTTGTAGAGCGCTTAGAGCATGGTCTTCGACCGACGTTAGGCGGGATAAAAGTACCCATGTCATATCATTATAGATTCAGTTTCACAGTTTCTCAAGGAGGTGTCACTGCGTTTGGACAAATCCAAGTACGCTACACCACATCCGCTAGGCAGATGCCTGACCAGTAGCATGACCCAACGCGCCTAGTTAGGCCTTGAGTGCATGCATATATATTTGTGCACATATCAGAGTGGATTTCTTCTACCCAGAGAACAACACTCTCGTTGCCATGGGTTCTTTGTCAATGCAAGGCCACCGACCCGGAGGCAAGAGACCAAAATGCTGACCATCGCGGGCAGTGAATTCAGGTCCACTGTGTCTCGTTCGCTTCCAGATTCACTCCTTCCGCCGTCTTCACCTTCCCCTCTCACAACTCAGGTACCCATTCACACCTGGGTGAGATGAGGGAAATCGGAGCAAGGTGCCTTTCCCAAGGACACGGCATTTACAGTCATACTGACGGTACAATAACTGTGACAAAAACACCTGGCACTTACAGTCATAGTGACGGTACAATAACTGTGACAAAAACACCTGTCACTTACAGTCATAGTGACGGTACAATAACTGTGACAAAAACACCTGGCACTTACAGTCATAGTGACGGTACAATAACTGTGACAAAAACACCTGCCACTTACAGTCATAGTGACGGTACAATAACTGTGACAAAAACACCTGCCACTTACAGTCATAGTGACGGTACAATAACTGTGACAAAAACACCTGCCACTTACAGTCATAGTGACGGTACAATAACTGTGACAAAAACACCTGTCACTTACAGTCATAGTGACGGTACAATAACTGTGACAAAAACACCTGGCACTTACAGTCATAGTGACGGTACAATAACTGTGACAAAAACACCTGTCACTTACAGTCTTAGTGACGGTACGATAACTGTGACAAAAACACCTGGCACTTACAGTCATAGTGACGGTACAATAACAGTGACAAAAACACCTGGCACTTACGGTCATAGTGACGGTACAATAACTGTGACAAAAACACCTGCCACTTACGGTCATAGTGACGGTACAATAACTGTGACAAAAACACCTGCCACTTACAGTCATAGTGACGGTACAATAACTGTGACAAAAACACCTGCCACTTACAGTCATAGTGACGGTACGATAACTGTGACAAAAACACCTGCCACTTACAGTCATAGTGACGGTACAATAACTGTGACAAAAACACCTGGCACTTACAGTCATAGTGACGGTACAATAACTGTGACAAAAACACCTGGCACTTACAGTCATAGTGACGGTACAATAACTGTGACAAAAACACCTGTCACTTACAGTCATAGTGACGGTACAATAACTGACAAAAACACCTGGCACTTACAGTCATAGTGACGGTACAATAACTGTGACAAAAACATCTGGCACTTACATTCATAGTGACGGTACAATAACTGTGACAAAAACACCTGGCACTTACATTCATAGTGACGGTACAATAACTGACAAAAACACCTGGCACTTACAGTCATAGTGACGGTACAATAACTGACAAAAACACCTGCCACTTACAGTCATAGTGACGGTACAATAACTGTGACAAAAACACCTGGCACTTACAGTCATAGTGACGGTACAATAACTGTGACAAAAACACCTGTCACTTACAGTCATACTGACGGTACAATAACTGACAAAAACATCTGCCACTCACAGTCATAGTGACGGTACAATAACTGTGACAAAAACACCTGCCACTTACAGTCATAGTGACGGTACGATAACTGACAAAAACACCTGCCACTTACAGTCATAGTGACGGTACAATAACTGTGACAAAAACACCTGTCACTTACAGTCATAGTGACGGTACAATAACTGTGACAAAAACACCTGCCACTTACTGTCATAGCGACGGTACAATAACTGTGACAAAAACACCTGCCACTTACGGTCATAGCGACGGCGGTCAAAGAAGTGGGTCTCTTTCAGGCTGCGAATCACTTCCGGGTGAGAGGCCAGGCGCGAGAAGAGGTCAGTGGTCCCGCTCTTGCTGACCCCGATCAGGAAGAAGTAGGGCACGCACAGCACGCGGCCCTCGTGACGCCAGCAGGGGTTCTTGCTGCTCGGGAGGTACCTCGGGGGCGGCTCCTGCCACGGGTGTCATTACCAGTCAGTGAGGTCATTAGGGGTCAGTGAGGTCATTAGTACTGGTGATGTCAGAAAGGGTTAGTGATATCCTTGTGTCAGTGATTTCATTAGGGGCCACTGATGTCATTAGGATTGGTGATGTCATAAGAGGGTTAGTGATGTCCTTGAGTCATTGAGGTCATTAGGGGTCAGTGATGTCATTAGGGGGTCAGTAAGGTCATCGTAATTCAATGGCATCATCAGGCGTCAATGAGGTCATCCGACGTCAGTGAGGTTATTAGGGGTCCGTGAGGTCACTGGGGGTCAGTGAGATCATTAGAGGTAATAATAATAATGATAATAATGGTATTTATATAGCGCTGGATCTTGTGCAGAGACAAGTCAATGCGCTTTCGCACCAGTCATTCATACGCATGCATAACTCTAATACTGTAGAAACTAAAGACTAGGAAGGGCAGGCAAGGGAGGCTATTTTGGGAAGAGGTGGGTTTTAAGGCCAGACTTGAAAGAGCTGAGTGTGGAGACTTGACGAAGCGAAAAAGGAAGTTCATTCCAATCGCAAGGTCCAGAAACAGAGAAAGAACGGCGGCCAACAGTCGAGTGTTTGAATCGGGGTATGCGTAAACAGAGTGGATCCGAGGCCAATCGTAGTGAGCGAGATGGAGTGTAGAGGTGAAGGCAGCCGCAGAGATAGGAAGGGGCAGTTTTGTGAATGCATCTATAACATAGAGTTCTGATCTTGTACTTTATTCGGTGTGAGACAGGGAGCCAGTGGAGATGTTGCACAAGAGGAGTGAGGTGCTCAGATCTTTTCTTTCTGAGGACGAGTCGGGCAGCAGAGTTTTGTATGCGCTGAAGGGACTGAATGGATGAAGCAGGCATACCAGACAATAGAGAGTTACAGTAGTCAAGGCGAGAGAGAATGAGAGAAACGACAAGTCTAGATGTTGCCTCAGTGGACAGATATTTCCGGACGGCACTGATGCGTCGCAGTTGACAGTAGCAGGACTGACATGTCTGACTGATAATTTTTTGCATGGACAGTGTATTGTCAAGGACAACACCGAGGTTCCTGACTGACGTGGAAAGAGGGATGGATGTACAGCCAAGTTTGATTGTGTCAATTGTGATGGAAGACACTTTTTGTTTAGTTCCTATGATCATTGCTTCAGTTTTGTCCGCGTTCAATTGTAACTTATTTCGAGTCATCCAGTTTTGAATGTCCAGGAAGCAGTTGGATGTTTCTTGCAAGAGCGACAACAATTTTTCAGGGGTATCACTCTTCTGGAGTTGAGTGTCATCAGCATAAGAATGATGACTGATATTATGGCGGTTGATAATTTCAGCGAGAGGAGCAGTGTACAGTGTGAAGAGCACTGGGCCTAAAACAGATCCCTGTGGGACTCCATGTTCGATTTTAACGGGTTCAGATTGGAAATGATCAACAATGACAGACTGGAATCGATCAGTGAGATAAGATTTGAACCAGTTTAGAACAGTGCCGTTGATACCAAATGTAAAATGAAGACGGGAAAGAAGGATTGAATGGTCTATCGTATCAAAGGCGGCTGACAAGTCGAGAAGAGTGAGAAGGGAAATTTTTCCTGAGTCGGACGCTATCAGTAGATTGTTCAGAGTGAGGTCCGTGAGGTCATTAGGGGTCAGTGAGGTCATTAGGGGGTCAGTGAGGTTATTTGGGGTGGGTGATGTGATTAGGGGGTCAGTGATGTGATTAGGGGGTCAGTGAGGTCATTAGGGGGTCAGTGAGGTCATTAAGGGTCAGTGAATGTTGGAGCCTGGTGGTGGACTGTAAACTACACTGTAAACTCTCAGCGTCTGGTAAAGCCCTCCCCCCTCCCCCAACACCCCCACAGCTCCCAGGTAAACTGCCTTGCAAACACCCACCCACACTCACTCGAAAAAAAAAAATGAAAAGAAGTAGAAGAAGATGAGGAGGAGGAGGCGGAGGAGGAAGAACAAGAACAAAAAAACAAAAAAACAAGAAGAAGAAAATCATTACGAACGAACGATGATTCAGTTTCCTAGTAGAGATCGTGCTGTACAACAAAGCAGTGCCGATTCACATCTGAACTTAAAACAGAACACTTGCATGAGATGTCGGTGTGTCACTGAAAGAAGAAAGAAAATCGTGACGCAGTGTGTTGTGGCCGTGTCGTCGTCGCTGTATCCCCAGCAAGTGCTTCGTTCTTGTAGTTATTCAGTCATCAGGAATTACCCTTGAGCCATGAAGTCTTCAGTTCGTTTTGCTTGTTTGTTGCTTTTAGTCGTGTTTTTTTTCTGAATTTAATATTTACGGGATGCAAGTTGCACTGTTCTTATCAATCCTTTATATGTACGTTCTCCTTTCATACACACACACACACACACACACACACACACACACACACACACACACACACACACACACACACTGCACGTCTAACATCATACAAAACGAAGAAGAGACGTTGAACGAAAGAGAGAAGAAAAGAAGGGGCCCCAGCTGTGCCCCCTGTCTCACCACATAGGGGAAGCGACCCCAGGTGGCCACTCCTTGGGGAAGGTGGGGGGCACAGGGGGGAAAGAAGGGCTGGTCCCCCACCACCTCCTCCCACCGTCCACTGCAGGCACTGCCCTGGTACCACGGCCACACCTCCTGCAGGTCAGACCACGTGACGGCACTGCCACACACACACACAGCATAGTGCACATGATGACACTGCCCGACACACTCACATCATCATAGTGCACGTGATGACACTGCCCGACACACACAGCATCATAGTGCACGTGATGACACTGCCCGACACACAGCATCATAGTGCACGTGATGACACTGCCCGACACACACAGCATCATAGTGCACGTGATGACACTGCCCGACACACACAGCATCATAGTGCACGTGATGACACTGCCCGACACACACAGCATCATAGTGCACGTGATGACACTGCCCGACACACAGCATCATAGTGCACGTGACGACACTGCCCGACACACACAGCATCATAGTGCACGTGATGACACTGCCCGACACACACAGCATCATAGTGCACGTGATGACACTGCCCGACACACAGCATCATAGTGCACGTGACGACACTGCCCGACACACACAGCATCATAGTGCACGTGATGACACTGCCCGACACACACATCATCATAGTGCACGTGATGACACTGCCCGACACACTGACAGCATCATAGTGCACATGATGACACTGCCCGACACACACAGCATCATAGTGCACGTGACGACACTGCCCGACACACACATCATCATAGTGCACGTGATGACACTGCCTGACACACACATCATCATCATAGTGCACGTGACGACACTGCCCGACACACACATCATCATAGTGCACGTGATGACACTGCCTGACACACACATCATCATCATAGTGCACGTGACGACACTGCCTGACACACACATCATCATCATAGTGCACGTGACGACACTGCCTGACACACACATCATCATCATAGTGCAAGTGATGACACAGACCCCCCCCCCCCCTTCCCCCCTCCCCCCCCCCCCACACACACACACACACACACACACACACATCATCATCATCATCATAGTGCACGTGACGGCACTGCCCGACACACAAACAAACAGGACCCGACCCGACCCGACCCGACCCAACATAAAACCCAAACCATCACTAACCACAACCCAAGACAACACAACAGAAAACACAACAGAATACACACCACAACGCCCAACACAAAGCCCAACACACCACAAAGCCCAACACACCACAAAACCCAACACACCACAAAACCCAACACACCACAAAACCCAACACACCACAAAACCCAACACACCACAAAACCCAACACACCACAAAACCCAACACACCACAAAACCCAACACACCACAAAGCCCAACACACCACAAAACCCAACACACCACAAAACTCAACACACCACAAAACCCAACACACCACAAAACTCAACACACCACAAAGCCCAACACACCACAAAACCCAACACACCACAAAACCCAACACACCACAAAACCCAACACACCACAAAGCCCAACACACCACAAAACCCAACACACCACAAAGCCCAACACACCACAAAACCCAACACACCACAAAACCCAACACACCACAAAACCCAACACACCACAAAGCCCAACACACCACAAAACTCAACACACCACAAAACCCAACACACCACAAAGCCCAACACACCACAAAGCCCAACACACCACAAAGCCCAACACACCACAAAACTCAACACACCACAAAACCCAACACACCACAAAGCCCAACACACCACAAAGCCCAACACACCACAAAACCCAACACACCACAAAACCCAAAACAAAACACAACAGAACACAAAACCCAAGACAAAACACAAAGTCCAACACACCACAAAACCCAACACAACACAAAGCCAAGACAAAACCTAACGCAACACAAAAACCCAACACAAGACAAAACACAAGCCAACACAAAACCCAAGCCAACACAAAACCCAACACAGCACCAAAAAAATCAACACAACATAAAACCCAGACAAAACCCAACACAAGACAAAACCCAAACGAACACAAAACCCAACACAAGGCAAAGCCCAAGCCAACACAAAACCCAAGCCAACACAAGGCCAACAAACCACAAAACACACCAAAAAAAAACAAAAAAACACAACACAAAACCCAGCACACCCTAAAACACAACACAAAACGCAAGCCAAGCCAACACAACGCCCAACACAAACCAGCCCAAGGCCTACTCACCTCCACGTGGTGGGGAGCAGTCTCCCCCACACACTCCACCCCCGGGGCACGGGCACATGTCTGAGGATGGCACTCACGACCAAGGTCAAGGCCAGCATCACTAGAAGGACTGTCAGCCTCCGCACGAACCGTCTGGGAGGGAAGCTCCCCTTGCCCATCTTGTGAAGCTCGAAGGTCTCACGTGCGGCTGTTGGCTGGACGTGATGTCAGAACACAACGATTCAGTCCAGTTTCCTGGCTCCGTGTTCAGTGCTGAGGGTTGATCCAACTGTCCTGCGTTTGAACAGACAGTGGGGATGTGTTGGTGTGTTGTCTGAGACTTTGCAAAATAAATAAATAAATAAATAAATAACTGGTGCCTTATGAAAATGATAAATCAGTAGATAACCAACAGACACCCGTTGCACTTGTACCAGCAATCATATGATAATAAGTCAGTAAATAAATCAATGGATACCCCATGCACTTGTTACCTGCAATCATATGATAATAAGTCTGTAAACAAATCAATGGATACCCCATGCACGTGTTACCTGTAATTATATGATAATAAGTTAGTAAATAAACGAATGGATAGCCCTTGCACTTGTACCTGCAGTCATATGATAAGTCAGTAAATAAATCAATAGATACGCAATGCACTTGTACCTGCAATTACATGATAATAAGTCAGTAAATAAATAAACAGATATCACCTGAAATTCGAAAGGCGTGAGCAAAAAGCACGTCCTTTTCCCGACAGTGGTCACTGTGCTGTGAGAGTCACCGAGTATCGTCACATCTGACCCTCCGCTTTCCCACTGTTTCCATACTCTGTGGTACGTCTGACAGAGACACAACTGCTTATGTCTGCATCTGTTGTACGTCTGATAGAGACACCACTGCCTATGTCTGCATCTGTGGTACGTCTGATAGACACCACTGCCTATGTCTGCATCTGTGGTACGTCTGATAGAGACACCACTGCCTATGTCTGCATCTGTGGTACGTCTGATAGAGACACCACTGCCTATGTCTGCCTATTCTGTGGTACGTCTGATAGAGACACCACTGCCTATGTCTGCCTATTTTGTGGTACGTCTGATAGACACCACTGCCTATGTCTGCCTATACTGTGGTACGTCTGATAGACACCACTGCCTATGTCTGCCTATACTGTGGTACGTCTGATAGACACCACTGCCTATGTCTTCCAACTCTGTGGTACGTCTGACAGAGACACCACTGCCTATGTCTGCATCTGTGGTACGTCTGACAGAGACACCACTGCCTATGTCTACCTATTCTGTGGTACGTCTGAAGTTGAAAACACTGCCCAGTCTTCCAACTCTGTGCTATGTCTGACGGAGACACCACTGCCTATATCCTTCTACTCTGTGGTACGTCTGATAGAGACACCACTGCCTGTGGTACGTCTGATAGAGACACCACTGCCTGTGGTACGTCTGATAGACACCACTGCCTATGTCTTCCAACTCTGTGGTACGTCTGATAGACACTACTGCCTATGTCTGCCTATTCTGTGGTACGTCTGAAGTTGAAAACACTGCCCAGTCTTCCAACTCTGTGGTATGTCTGACGGAGACACCACTGCCTATGTCTGCATATTCTGTGGTACGTCTGATAGACACCACTGCCTATGTCTGCATCTGTGGTACGTCTGATAGAGACACTACTGCCTATGTCTGTCTATTCTGTAGTACGTCTGATAGACACTACTGCCTATATCTGCCTATTCTGTGGATCGTCTGATAGACACCACTGCCTATGTCTGCATCTGTGGTAGTCTGATAGAGACACCACTGCCTATGTCTGCATCTGTGGTACGTCTGATAGAGACACCACTGCCTATGTCTGCATCTGTTGTACGTCTGATAGAGACACCACTGCCTATGTCTGCATCTGTGGTACGTCTGATAGACACCACTGCCTATGTCTGCCTGTTCTGTGGTTCGTCTGATAGACACCACTGCCTATGTCTGCAACAACGGTTCGTCTGATAGAGACACCTCTGTCTATGTCTTCCATATATATATATATGTGTGTGTGTGTGTGTGTGTGTGTGTGTGTGTGTGTGTGTGTGTGTAAACTCTCTGGAAAAACAAAAAAGACAAAACAAACCATTCAGCTATCGGCTTCTAAACAATATATATTTAAAAAACTAAAGAAAAGGAAACCCCCCAAAACTGGCCAAGTTCTTGTTTGGTGGTAGTCCAGAACCAACGTTCGCTGTCCCAATAGTGACGAAGAAAAACACCACCACGAACAACAACAACAACAACAACACCACCAACAACACTGACCAACAGAAAGATTAGCTTCCAAGTGGCGTACAGCCGTGTATGGCTTTCCAGCCAGCTTGCACCACGCTGCACTGTCTCCTCTCCCGCCCATACTGAAGGAACACCCACAGAAAACTGCGGGGTCGTGAAGGAACATGACGACATGGTGGCTGGGGGGAAGATCCATCATCTTTTGTTGGCTTGTATCAAACGATCTGTTCAATCCCATGTTACAGTATGCACACACATCCACACACACGCGCGCGCGCACGCACACGCGCACACACACACACGCGCGCGCGCACACACACACATAAACAGAGAGCGAGACACACACACACACACACACACACACACACACAATGAGGGAGAGAGACAGAGAGAGGGGGGAGAGAAAGAAAAAGAGAGAGAGAACGAACCAACGAACTTTTTTTTTATTGAGAGCGCGAGCGCACGTACACACACACATCAACCTACACACACACGCCCGCGCGCGCGCGCACACACGCACACACACACACACACACACACACACACACACACACACACACACATCAACACACACAGACACTCCACCCTCCCACCCTCAATGACCTCACCCCACCCAGCCACCTACCACCCACCCCCTCCACACACACAGCGACACATACTCTATGTTTTCTTTTACGTGCATTAAGGGCATGCTGCACGCGGAGCCTCTGTTAACCGTCTCATCCGAATGCATTGCCTTTTGCGCTTGTGGTACCTGACACCCGCTGAAATAAGTGGTAGGTGGCGGCTTTGTGCGGTGCCGCTGTGATTAGGGGTGGACTGGAGTAGGTCAGCATCTGTGGTGATAGGTTGTTTTTTTTTGTTAATGACAGTCATAGGAGTTCTCAATTCACACTCCACCAACATTCAAAGTGAGGTTACGTGCCTACTTCCTATTATACAAGTTACACTACAATACAATACAATACTACAATAACTGTGCGTAAAAAAAAACAAAAACATTCTGAACCCCACTATCCACCACCACCACCCCATCCTCTCCCACCCACCCACCCCCATACACACCTGTGCGTAAGACACATTCTGAAATCACTCCTCTGTGTGTAATTTAAAAAGAAACAACAACAAACAAACAACAACAAAAAAAACCTGTCGAAATGAGACGGTATGGCACATGACCAGATCTGACGAGCAGTGTGTGGTGTGTTGTCTGTGGCAACGTTGTTCTGGCGATTAGGCAAATTTCGTCTTTCTCTTAGATTGCGGTCCATTCCGCTTTTGCTAAGAAAAGTGGGGGGAGGGGGTGGGGGGTGTTGTTTGTTTGGTTGGTTGGGTTTTTAGTTGTTGTGAATCAGTGATGCATACCTGGACAGAAGGGCCGAAATCCTTAGTAGTATAGTCTGATAATGTGTTTTAAGGAGCTGAACGGTTAGTATACGTTTCGTTTGTTTTGTTTTTTTTCTTCTGTTTTTTTTTTTCCGACACTGTTGAGTTCCCATATGGCTATATGTGATTGGCTGGACTATAGGCAACGAGGCTAAGTGTTAAACACACAACACACACACACACACACACACACACACACACACACACTCATCCATTCATCAATTCAAATGTACACACTGAATCTGCACGCTCTATTTATTTCCTATTTCCCTTTTTCTTTTTTTTCTTTTAAAAAAATCTAATTCATTCATTTCATTTTGTTTTCTTTTCTCTTCTTTTTTTTTTAATATAATTCTTTTATTAATTAAATTTTCTCCACTGCTTTTTTTTTAGAGTTTTGCTCTGGGGAAAAGGATCGGCTGTAAATAAGAGAGATGTGTGTGTGTGTGTGTGTGTGGGGGGGGGGGGGGTGAAGGGGGGGGGGGGGCAAGTAATGTAACAACAACAACAACAAATTCGGTGTCGGTACCCTTTGATGTGGCTGTGAATGTATAAACTTATTCTGTTTTTAAACCTTGTCAAGAAATAGGTATATGGTCACCCGATGCCCCTAACTGTGTAAGTCAACTAAAGACCACTGTTTAAGTTTTGGTGCCAGTCGCATTGCTTGGTTCTAACTTTTTGACAGTTACACGTGACTAAATGCCTACGTTGACCGAACTACGCCATTGGTCAGTTCCATACTACACACAGTTAGTAGCGGGTTACGACAATTCTTGGCTTTTCCGTCCGAGCAATGCAACTGGCTCCACTGCTGGTTTCAAGTTTGATCGTCTGTTTGCTTTTTATAGTCAAGTGTTGTTCCATTTCGTTCTTAGAGGAATCGGGGTTTGTTTTCTCTATTCTTTTCTAATCTTTTTTCTCTCTCTTTTTTATAATATAAGATAAGAATAACTTTATTATCTCCAACTGGAGAAATTTGGTCAGGTGCATTATCACAACATAGACAAGTAAACAACATGGGGACCATAACTGTAAAAGTCAACAACAGCTTTTACGAATATTACGAAGATACAAATGTAAAAAAAAATATCACATACACCGTTTCATACATACATCCACACACTGCAGGTAATATCTAGTATTCTTAATGTAAAAACAGAAAGAATTAAGAAACATTATTTGAATATAATTATAAACATAGCCTACTATACTGCACATTGATTATAATAGACAGATAAGATAAGAATAAAGATAAATTGCTGAAAACCGCAACCAGATAATCAGCACACACCAGCACCCTCCACCTCCACCCCCACCCACCCACCACACGCGGATTACTTGATTAAACAAGAGTAATAAACAT